>NW_028258138.1:38208181-38511212 GCF_053883595.1 Heterocephalus glaber
GTACTTTCTTTGAGTTTTAATTATATTATTTTTTAAGGTCAAAGTGTGCTAGAAATTAAATGGGCCAAGACAATATTGTCTATGACCATTCTGATAAAAAAAAGCATTTGCTTCCTTCTTTACAGTTTATCTGACATAATTTATTTCAGTACTCCATCATACATTGCCTGAAATACAAAAATTACTTATTTGCTCAATATTTTTCAAACTTCATAATGATGGCAAAATTACTAGATTTGACTGTTTTACATGTTAAATAGTTTTAATAGTGGACTAGCACTTTCTTTTTACTTGATATTTACATTTCTAGGATTGCTATTGGCCATATTATAATCTTGTTTCTGCTCCAATATTTTTAGTCGACAAATACTACAATATTTTGTGCATCACTCTATTGGGGTATATTGTAATCTGGGTACCAGGTAATGGTCAAAGTGTCCAATAAACCACAGTCGTACCTCAGTTCATGAACTTAATTCATTTCATGATTCTGGGAAAGATGACTGCTTTCTTGTTTGTCATCCTATGCAGAGTTTGCTCACAGAAGGAAAATGTTGCCGAAGTGTTCTGTTTGGTGACCCAAAATGTTCATGAACAGAAGCATTCGTGAACGAGGGCATTGCTATTTATGATCAGTGTTTCACCTCATTTTAAAAACTCAAGAAATAGATTCTTTTGTAATTTTCATTTCTGTGAAATATTTTAATAAATGCAAAAACATTATTTAAGCCCATTTTCCTATATTACACATTAAATATTTTTAAGATAACTGAACTCCGTAGGACAGTATATTGTCACAACATTACTTCATTTTCTAGGTTTCAGATTGCAGATATAAGGTGGCTCTATTTAGCTACCTTGCTCATAATATGAACAGTATTGTAGCTAGATTATATGTCATAGATTAAATCAATACATTTTTCTCTGTGTAATTCATAGTTTCCTAGATCCATAATACTCTAGGAAGTGTCATGAATTCATATAATGATCCCAAATTCTAAACACTGCATTTATAGGTGTGGTTGAACTAACAGATGTATGAAGACCCATGTAGCTCTATAACCTCACAATGACTGTATAGCTGTAATGGCTGAAATGTTCCCATTAACTGTTGAGGTAAGTGTGCAACATTATCAACATAATACGATCCCAATTTACTCCCTTACTATAGTTGCAAAGATCTCAGTAACAGTAAAGCAAATGATCCATTTGTGAATGTAGTAAAAGGACACTCAGAAATAATGACTATTCTCCCCTTTAGCGGGAAGAATACAGTATGAAATTCTTGGTGTTGTGCAGTGATAATTTGTTGAAATGGAAGCAAATAGATATTTACATTGTCTTCTCCTTTCCCTAGTAGTGTAAAAAGCAAGGAAGTTAGGGTTTTTAAAAAAAGATATAAAGTAGCAGTGAAGCATATGAGAAGGAGATGTAAATTTCTCTTTCTTGAGCCATTGCTACATTTTCCTTTATTATTACATAATATTTTATAACTAATAATTGTGCATGCATTTACTATTATATAGCTCAAACTTATATGAGGGGAAAAGACAGAAAGTTTGATTTCTTAGTTCTTCCACCTGGTATAGTCACGAATATTGTGGGTGTATTTTACCTAGGAATTATAAGTGTGTCAAAGAGCTCTATTCACCCACAATTATGTGTTTGTGTTTGTTGTTCACAGACTTAATAATAATTTGAGATCACTTTAAGCCAGATTTGATTCATTATTTTCATTGTTCCTATCTTGTAAGCTTGCTTACCCTAGTTATCTACAATATAATTAGGTAGCTTTCAAAAAGAGATATTTTGTTATATCTCCAGCTTAAAACTATTGGTCACAAACACTTCCAGGTAATCTACTTCTCATGGCATCAGTGTAAGTCGCCCATTGATATTCTTCTGGTAGAAGAGCTGATGTATAAGGTTCAAGATAATTTTACTTAAAAATGACATGTTTTGTGCCTTGGGACCTCTGTAGTTTGAGAGCCTCAGGAAGCCAGAGTGCTTATATATTCTTCTAGGTTTCTAATAGAGGCTGCCGGGTCTTTCTTCCTAGCTTTGGAAAGCATGAGGCAGCACCTCCTTCAACGTACTCTACTGGATGAAGAGATCAAATGCCAAGATTCAGAGGGAGTTCCACAGTCCCACTCACCTATGGATAGGAAGAGTGGCAAAGAATTCACACCCACTTTTTAAGAAACATCACAATCTAGATAGGTATATAGCTTTCTAACTTAAATAATTATTTTATAAGTTCAATTTTTCCACATACATTTTTCAGTTATTTTTCATAGTTTCTAGGTCTCAAATTCCACAATTGTAAATTCTACCAGGATTCTTAGTGAGGCTTTGACTAAAGGAACCCTCTACTTTCTGTGTCCATTTTCTTTGCATATATTGCTTTCACCCTTCTTTCATTTGTATAAATCGGTCTATTCATTTGTTGAGCAACACTATACTTTCATATATTAAAATCTCTCTGTTATTTAGGGCAGCTCAAGCTGGGGTTGGGAGGATGCCCTGGCCTAAGTCTAACTTGGTTTTATGTAGCAGCAAGTTGTACCACCACCTGCTTCAGTAAAATTTCCTGTACTTTCCTGAAATTCTTTTGTCTCTCTGTCATTTCTCACTTTGCTTTTGCATAGTCTTTCATCCCCCACCTAAAAGGCAACTTTGTTACTGTCAGAAAGGCAGTTAATAAACTTTCTGTACCATTACTTTCTTTCTTTACCCTTTTCTCAGGTTTATACTGTTCGTTCCCTTTGAGCTGTGCTTCTTCAGCTCAGGGATCTCATGTGATTTCTTTCTTTCTATCTGATTTACAACTAGAAAAAATATTTTAAAAAATTATGAAAATTTTGAACACGAACCTTCATGTTCTCATGACTTGACCTCAACAATTATAAATCAGATTTTTTTTCAATGTCTATATTTTGTTTTTGATACAAACTATGATATTTTATTTTATCACTTCCTTTTCATTTATTAGCCTAAATACTTTTATAAGAAGGAATTTAATAATTTGTATTCCTAAAGTATTGTTCATTCAAAAAAAATAATAAATGTTTGGTATTATTTTTGAGTTTTTAAAATAACTTAATTTCTTGGCAGTTTTTGTTATGTGTTTCCTTGCTTGCTTTCAGTTTCAATATGTGCTCATGAATTTTAGCATACTTTCTGTGTCTTAATCTATTTGAGTAATTACTAAAAACGTCTCATGCTTGATCAGTGAGGGCCTCTTTAGCTCATTTTACATAAAATTGAAAGGCTTTTATGTTGCTTCAGTTTTCTAGTTGTATATTTTTTGCCAAAACCCAAAGCTATTTATTCAAGAAGACTTGTTTCCTTTTAATAGGAATGTATTCAGGATTCTTAACTTTGAAAGTATGGAAGCTCATTGCTACTGCATTTGTTATTGTATCTCAAATTTTCTTAGGGAAAATATGGATACACATATGTGCTCTCATACACACAAATATACATGCATATATATATATATATATGCAGATATACATGCTTTTAAGAAAAACAAATTATATACACATAATTCTTTTAAGAAAAATACATCCAGTACACATTTAGAATATAGAGGCTTGATTTACTGGCATTGATCTTATATATTTCTGATATTAAAAACATGATGTAGTTTTCATTCAAGTGAATGTAAAAGCTGAAGGAAGACAGAAGGAAATTTTATCATAGAATTCTTTCCTCAAACCTCAGTGGGCTAAATGCTATTTAGAGGATTTACAGTATTAGCATTAAAATCAGTGAAAACTGGAACTCATTCACCTAGCCTATCCCACCTTTTCCTCCTATTTCCTGACAATTAATACTTTGTTAATGAGGTCAAAGAATCTTGTTGCTTAGAGATAAAGTACTTACACATATTCACCTGAAAGAGACAACAAAATGTCTGAAATCCATTCAGACTAAGAGAATAATCAGCACAAGGGAAAATGACTTACAAAGGTTTTTTTGTTTCGTTTTCTAATGGAGTGAAGGATCTTAATGGCAGCATAAAGTAGATGTCTACTTAAGCAGCAACATGAAAGAGAAAGAAAAGTTTGAAGAATCTCAGACAATAAAATGTGCAGCTTCAGTTTATGAGTTATTTAATCCTCTATTAATAACATATGAAACCAAGCTACCATTTCCCTAGATAGAGGAGAGAAAAGTCAGAAATGAGAGATAAGGGTCTAATATAGATTAAAAGGATAATTGAAAAGTAAAACAAAAGTGCTTCTTAGCATTTAAAATTATTATTATTTTTAAATTGATCCCTATTCAACAGAACCTCGCCTGCCCAGAATCTCCATTTCCCACGTCCATGTGTCTTATACTATGCAGTGTAGTAAGCAAAATTTCACTCAAAATTTGATAAAGTATTTCCTGAACACCTTGTATATCTATTTTGTAGAAATTGTTCTACTGGCCATTCTTGGTCTGCATAATTTATGCAAGAGCTTTCATTATTCTTTCTTTTGTAATTAGGGTACTGGGAGTTTTTTTATATAAAATCAAGAGCAGGAATATATACTTATAAAATCCAGCTTAGATAAGTCAATTCTACACTGTCCAGAGTCTGAAAACACCTAGTATATGGTGTTTTTCTCTTCTGTCTTTTAAATGAGTGCTCTGGAAAAGATTTCTTGTCCCTGGGTGTTTCTACTTCTATATGCAGTTTATCCTTTTAGAACCATTTAATCATGAGAAACTGAGTCCCCCTCATATTGTTCCTCAAAATAAGTTTAGTGGATAGAAATCCAAGGAATCATGGATCTGGAAGGGACTCTTTTTGACATCTTATACATTCTAGTCTATTTTTTATTCTCTTTCTAGCTGGACTTTTACTGTGTACTACATAAGAGTCTTCAGCTTCAGGTTTGTTACTGTTTGCAATCTCTTAGTTAAATAAGAACATATTACAGATACTCTGTCTCATCTTTTCCCAGCAGAGCATTCACGTTATATGTCAATGTGGTATGAAAGCAGAGGATCCATCCAATGAGTTTCATGAAAGCAAATATTAGTAGGGCTGCTCAGGAGGGATTTCACTGAAGAAGGAGAAATAAACCAGATATAGTCTAGGGTATGGTGGTTAATTGACTACTTGTCAATTTGAGCGGGGATCCGCATGGTTCTGGGCCTGGAAGACCCACTTAAGGAGGCTTGTTGTCAGAACAGTATAAAAGGAGAACGAGAGGGAAGGATTTCAGCTGATTATCCTTGGAAGAATTTCCTTCTGGCTGCTTTTCTTTGGGGAAGCTTTGCTGTTCTCTTCAGCTGAGCTCGGACTTTGCCATTGCCGTGGATGGCTGCGGTTCTCTTGGGAGGAGCTCAGGTCTTCTCCTTCACCTTGGGCAGCCTCTCCTGGTTCTCCCCACAGATTCTTTAGCTTCCAGCCCTGGCCTTCCAGCCTGCTGGGGGTACTGAACCTCTAGCCTCCAGTGCTGGAGCTTGGACTTTCTGGTGAAGAGTCTTGTCTTCCATTGCAGATTCCTGGGCCTTCTGATACGGACTCATAGGGGACATTGCTATGGGCTCCAGGCCTTTGGCTGGATTCTTTGGATCTCTAGCACATGGACAGTTCCCTTGCACTCTTCTGCATTTGACTCTGTGGGTGGATATTGCCAGATAATCTTGTAAATTGTTGTGTCCTGCATTAAATCTGTTATGCTTGCAAATACTGATTACAACAAGGGAATACAGTGTTCCAGGCAACTCTACATAGGTCTAATGCAAGATTTATTTATGTGAGAATTATGTATGTAGTATTATTAGTCTTCTTATATTATCTACTTTATTTTTTTTATTTTTTTATATTATCTACTTTAAATGTGAAGTAATACAGTATTGTCTGACTTTACATGGAGGGATATTTTTCTTGTAAAATGAAATAACTCTTTGTTGGATACATTAGAAAGGTATCTTTAATATTTTATATTATTCTGTTTAAACTAATTTGCTTTGCTGAAATTCTCTGAATGGCTTATAATCAGATAAAAAGGACAACAGACATACAGAATAATATCATTTTATAGGAAAAGTATTGGGAAAAGTCTTACTATATTTATCTTCATTTCTTCAAAGTTAAGTGCAGTGATTAATACATAAGATATTTATTTTATTGTTTATTCATTAAAAACTTTCTAAGTGCTACTACATCCCAAGTTCTATATGAATCAGTCTGTAATACTGAACAGAGAAAACTAAGCCCTCAAAGAAAGAAAGGCAATGCCTAATTGCGCTACCAGATGAAAATTGGTACAATATAAATAGCACCATTTCTGTACCTCTATCTTAATTCAGGATTTTATAATAGAGTCCCATGAACTGATTGTCTTAAACAACAAACATGTTTTTTTCTCACAGTTCTGGAGGCTAGAAATCTGAAGTCAGGTTACTAGTACGATCTGGTTCTTGGTTAAGGCCCTTTTTCTAGTTTAGAGATGGCCACCATATGGTTAGTTCCTCACATGGCAAAGAGAAGAAAGAGGAGGCCAGCTCTGTACTGTCTTCTCTCATTCAGGTGGACTCTGCCCTCCTGATGCAATCACCTAACACCATCAAAGTAGGAGTTAATATTTAATGTATTGTTTTGGGGGACATAAACATTTAGTCCATAGTCTTTCTAAATACCAGATCTCATTAATGCATTTCCACTGTTTCCATAATGATTCCTCAATTTGTATGTGTATATATATCGTAATGAGTTCCTCATATAAGCACTATGGGGCCTTCATTCATTATATGTTCTTTTTGAACTCTACATGTTGAGACATTTACTAGAACGTATTTCACAGAACCTTGTACCATTTGCAAACCTAGCTCATTAAATATTTGTTAACAAGCTGAGAAGTCTAGTATTTGAACCCCCAAACTTTACATTAAAAAGGCCTAAGAGAAAAAGAAGTGAACTAGAGTTTAATTTAAATTCAAAAACTTATTCTATGGCTGCAGATGGATTTTCCCCAGACAGTTTATTTTCATTATTCATAGAGAATTCCCTCTCATTCATAAAATTTGCTTGTTGTGACATACAACCTAGATATCACCCATGAAATATGTACACTGTTAGTATAACCTCAGATTTATTTCTCAAAGAATGTTGCTTCAAACTATATTTGCACAAATAAGCACCTTTTATAGATTCTTTGTCATTTTATTTTCCTTAGTAAATCTAATAATATGATTAGAGTTGCTCAGATAATCTTCCATCTCAAGGTTTTATTCATTTCTGATTCATTGTGTCTATTATTAAAGCCAGCTGTTGATGTTTTTGAGCACACTGATTTCTGAATTAACTCTACATTGTGTTTTATAATAACCCCACTTCAATATTACCATGGGTTGCTCCCAATTTACTTTTAGATAATTAAAGCCTCTCTTTATTTCTATCTAAGTTGCCTGTTTTATTTCCCAGAACACTAGGATGTGCTTTCATTCACGTTGCTCTAGGGATCTAAAGTTGATAATCATTTTTCTACATATGCCCTCATCAGTATCTGCTTGCAATATACATCGCAACATCCCCACCCTTGGCTTCATCTCATTAGCATTCACATCCCTACTGATAGATTACGTCTTTCTGCCACAAGCCATTTCTTCTTGTTTTCCTGTAAAGTCTGTACCTTTGCATCAGGATTGTACTAATTTTCCTACCATATTGGACATATTCCTTTTATTTACTTGTTTATGTTGATTATTTAAATATGAACTCATCTGCTTCAAAATTGATGTCATATATAACTGAAACATGAAAAATATATACATTTCTCACTATCAGAATAAACAATTTGCAAGTTGGTATAGGGAGAAAAGGAGATCTAGGTCACCACACAAAAATTCTTCCTTATTTCTCCCTTGTTTTCATGAGAAAAATCTGAAAATCTATTAAAAATTATGGTTTATTTTTTTAAATCAGAACAAAGAAAAATTGTTTGTATAGTTACCATATTCAGTATACTCTGATGGAGATTTACTTTTTAAATTATATACCTAAAATTATTCATGCATATCTTAATGTATATACAGATATCAGTATACTTTTAATTCTATATAATTTATAAATTTACATTTTATACTATGAAATTTATTTAATATTTAGCTACTATATCTGAATATTTACAAAATTTATACCTGTAAAACAAGAAAATCAAATAATAGGATTTTTAAATAATGTGTGGATTTGATAGTTTTGTGTAGCTTTATTTAGAATTGATATGTCTGGTGATAGTGTCTTAAATTTTAAGTTTCTTTTATAAAATATCATTATTTTCTAGGATCTTCAATGTGCAAATTTCCCAAGACTGTTAAATCATCATATAGTTTTACTGTAAAATGGGCTTTGAAAAATGCAGTGTATATAGACAGACAATTTCTATAAAAGTAAAAATTACTGCTCTTATTATATTTAACTATTACTTTGTAATTTAACAACATTCTTACCTTATTGTCTTTTTCTTTTTAACAAAAGGATAATGTCTACACTAAGAAATCCATATTCCAACGAAATAGGAAGGCACATTTCGAGATTATGCAGATGCATGTATGACTATATAATAATAGGAAACCACTTTATCTGTTGAAAATACCCAGACCATAATACTTAACCACAATTTTAGCAAGCAAAAAATACATCTTCCTTTAGTTTAACATCTTTAAAAATTTGTATCTTTATGATTTACTTTTTTATGTATGATGTCCTTCATTCTATTTTAAATCTTTCTAATAGCATGTGCATGAAAGAATTAGATTTTAAATATTAGTAAGCCAAATTTCCCTCTTACTTGTCAATTCTTTTTACCAGGTAGGATATATGGGAATTTCCATTTCTAGATATGAAGAAGTTCTTGGAAAGCTATTCTATTTTGCCAAAAGGGGAGTCTGAATAATTTCTTAAAACTTTATTCTCTTATCATTTACTAAAAGGAGGCTAAAATAGTTATAGAATGTTTTCTGTCTTTATAATTTCAGGCAGCCTAAGCAACATAAGCTTATAAAGAGAATCTGGGTGCTGACATTTGATGTATACAGAGATTTTTGTATTGTACATGGAATGCTATACATTTTCTATACTACAAGTATCTCAAACCTTCCTAGAAAAATGAAATACAAAAATGACATTAACGTAGAGCCATCATGAAAACTTTGAAAGTAGTATGTTGTAAAATTAAGATCTTATCATGATTTTCTTAATGTTATCACCAACATAAAAGTGAGAAGAAATCTGGTGTATACAAGGGAATATTGGGTAGACCCATCTAAAATATACACAGACATTGAATATGGGGAAATTTTTTAAAGTTAAGAATGTATGGGTCCATTTAAATTATAGAGATTCTATGCTTTTTTTTTTTTGCTTCCTTGTTTTTAAAGAGAGTAGATGTTTTATTAGTATATCCTTAATATATATTATAACTAAGTAATGCAATACAATACATCATTTGTTTTGTAAACTGGTACATATACATATCATATTTTGCTTTGTTTTTGTTTTACTACAGCTCTTTCTATACTTTAAATTCTAGTCTTTGGCCTAATGCAATTAGCAATTTTCATGCAGAAATCTCTATGTGTGTAACCCAATGATACTTTTAGTCAATGAAAAATAAAAAGATATAAAATTTTCATAATATTAAATAAAAAAATAGATCTCTACATCATTGAAGTCTTTCAAAGTGTATTATGACATTTTCAAATGTTTGATTTTTCTATTCAATTTTGGCTTTTCAGTTTATAATTTTACTAGTGCTTCAGGTTCTTACTATCCAAAGCCAAGAATTAAGTTGATGAGTTAAAGCCACTTATTCCAAAAGGAATGGTAATCAATGTACTTACCTGGTCCTAAACATGATCTGTAGTTTAAATTTTAAACAAGTTATTTTTGACCATTTCCCAGCATTTAAGCAGGTAAAAATGTTTTCTGTCCTATGCAGTAAATGTCAGTGAAAAATGTTGACTTTAATCCAGTAACACCATATTACACTTTGGTTTTTTTTGCTTTACATACATGTTTTCCTTATAGTTTATTTTTCTCTAAAAGGCGCCACTTTGTTAATATGACTGTGTACAATTTTCTGACAAGTGCTGAACCTACGCTAACAAAAAGTGGTTCTTATTTATGATGTGTCAAATTACTGTTCTGAGAGTAGACCTTTTAGGTTGCATTCAGCCTTTAATTTGACTGAATTTAAATGGCATAAAATGCCTTTTAGTTGGGCCTTGGCTGGCATATTTTATATCTCATTTCAATGGAAACATTCACATGCAAATATGGTTTGTTTGGAGTGAGGACAAATGCAACTATCATGACTGATGAAGGCTTTTGATCACAGTTCCACAAACTGAAACCTTGAAAAAGAGGAGGCTATTTGGACTGGCATCTGCAATCCTATGAATTATTTAGTTCACATTATTCATAAATCTCTTTGAAGGGGAGGTTTTATGAGGTTTTAAGGAGGAGTAGTCATAGTCCTGTTGCCAGCTTCAATATATGCTGTAAGTTCTTGACTGCATATGAACATTTTAAATGTTAAATCTTCCTGTAGCTTGGAAAGTGTGTTGAGTATGCTAGCAAGTTAATATCCTAGCTCTCAGGAAAAGAAATCAGGTGGCATCTCTTTCTTGCCTCATCCACCAGGTTCTATAACAAGCAAAAGTAAAATGGGCATAATGTGGAGCATTTTATATGGAGTATGGATTGAAGTAGGTAGAACATACTGCAACACATACATTTTCTCTTCCATCGTCATAGAACAGCAAGCTAAACACACTCCTTGCTGCAGATAGCATTATCTTCCTTTCTTTGGTGCTTTTTGCTCTAAACCTGCTTCCCAGATTTCTTATCAGCTTTGCTGATCAGGACAATTCACTTTTCCAAAACTTAATTTTATTGCTGATGGCATATTCCTAGTTTTAGACTTATGTTCTATTTAAATTACTTTCTTTACATATTTGTTTCCTTTTCTAGAAAATAAGATTTCTGATAACAGGGACTTCTATTAATCATAGTCTTTGCCTAATAACATAGCTATTCCTGTAATTTTTAGTGTATGTTCAATCAATGATTATTAGATTATTTTGATTTGAATTACTCTCAAATTACATCTCCTAAATGGAATAATGAATATGTTTTATATTATTTCCAGTTTACATATACAACTATAACTTCAAAATTACTTCCACATCTGAATCATTGTGAAAAGTTTAGTATTAGGTGCTACTTTAGAAAAAACTTCCTATTTATGGGTCTTGTAGTGGCTCCTGGCTGCCACAGTGTGTGACTTATTTTCAGACCTTGTATTCACAGACAGTGTTGGAATTTTTAATTACAATTTAATCATTTAAATTTTAAGTAAAATTGTTAGTTTCAGAATTACAGAATAGTTGAAATGTATAATGCTGAATAGAATAGCCCCACCCTGGAATTGTAAGTGCATGATATTTGATCATCAATGCTGGGAAGGAGGTTAAAGCAGATAACATTTAATGGTATCTCAGAAGTCTGAGATTTTCCAATTTTTTAAAATATTCTGAGGTGGGAGTTTATACTTAAAAGTAGATTTAAATGCAAACAACCTGAAGGAATGTTCAATTTGATTATTTAGAATCCTAATAACAAGTTATAATCTTCCTTTCTCCTTAAATATATTTTCTGTAAGCTGTTGGGACTTCTATTAGTGTTTAATAATATGTACATAGAAAATAATTTGTGAAAGTGAGGATAATAACATAACAGGATAGTGACACAACATTTTCTAAGTTACATGGGTTATTATACCACAGATCAGATGAACAAGAAAATGGCTCCTGAATACTTAGACCTACACTGTGAAGGAAAGGTTTCTGTATTGGAATTTGGAAGATTCTGAACCTTCTCAATCTCTGTCCTGAGTTGCTAGGAAAGACTAAAAAAAAAAGTCTTACTGTCCCTCAGATCACAATTTTTGTATATGCAGTTTATAATTAACAGTCTGACCTTGGAATTTCTTTGTCAATCCTTATGTAATTATACATATAGAAATACTATAAAAAGATTGCATTATTTTGTAACTGAAGTTTACTACTATTAACCCTTGAATATTTAAGGTGAGCCATTGTCTGCAAAGGAAATGTGCTTAAGAATTCATTTTCAGCTCAATTCAGTAAAGTTTGATGGTTATTATAGCACTATTATCTTTTCAAATGTGCATACTACATCACATTGTTATGTTTAAATATATCTTCCTTCAAGGTGATGGCCTTAAAACACTAGGACTAAAATTACTGCATTAGTCAGGTTTCCCATACTGGGAAACAATACCCAACACCCACAATTTAAAGGGAGAAGGTTTAATTTTGCACATTTTGGGGGAATTCATTCCAGGGCCAACTGACTCCAAGGCAGAAAGATCATGATGGAAGGATGAGGTGGAGCAAAGCTGCTTAGTTCATGGTGGCGGGGAAGCAGGGCAGTGGAACAGCTACCTAGATGGAGGAAGGGGCAAGGAACCAAATATAGACCCCAAGATCACACCTCTGTGCCCCACCCAGACATAGACCAATTGTGCTACTAATCCCCTGGCAGGATCCTATGTCAAGTGGATAATCCATTTTAAACATGACAATTACTATTATTTTTCTTTTTTAATACGGCCACCACAGACATTCAACCTCAAAGTAGAATACGACATCTTAAAAAACAAAAACAAACAAAACTAATAACCAACTTTCTTTTTCAGCTTAGTATTTTTGTAAAATATGAGCTCTCATGTATTATTATGTTTATCATAAAATACTAGAAATTATATACTTACATGTAATAGTTTATGTACACAATGAATGTAATGTACACAAGCTAAAGGTAGCAGGTGTGGTGATTAAGCTTAAGTGTGTCAACATGAGTAGCTTGGGAGATGACAAGCAGATTACTAAAACCCACTTCTGTGTGTGTGTGTGTGTGTGTGTGTGTGTGTGTGTATCATGGAGGTGTGAACCTGAGCATTGTATTTGGTCTCTGGTCCCTTTATCTTTCACACTGCTCACCTTCTCTGCTTCCTAGCCACCATAAACTAAGAAACTTTGCTCTGCCATATCCTTCTGCCATGATAGTTATAGCTTGAAGCCAGTTGACCATGGACTGAATTGTGAGCCAAATTAAATTGTTCATCCTTTAAATTGCAGGTGTCTGGTATTGTGACCCAGTGACTGGAAAACCAATCCAGCATATAATTTGCCTGTAGCACCGTGTGATGTAATCTTCTCCCTTGGCTGCAATACCTTCTAAAGGTGTTAAGAATATAAGAATACAGAATATATTTTTTCATCGCTTACTTGTCATGTTTAAAAAATATTTTGTCCACCTATTCAGTGATGAAGTTCAGTACCAATTGCCACCTTAAAAAATGTAAAACTACCTGAATCTAATTTAAATATACAATAATGATGCTGGTATTCTTGAATGAATTATGATTGCTTTGTTCTCTTAATTATTTTCATCAGCACTTTTTCTAAAATATCTGCATTATTCTGAAGCTGAGACACAATTCAAGAAATTTGAAGAAATTTGTAACCTAATTTGATTCCACAAGTAAAATAAAGTTACTTGTTTATTACATTGTAATTATGTAACTTGTAATTAAAAGAATTTTCATCTCTCTTTGCAAATTCCTTTGCCTGTTTTGTCATCAATCTTAATAACTGATGTTCTTTGAAATAACATTTTCTAAAGGGCTCTTTTAAGTAGAGTTAGTGACAAATTTCCAAAGAAATTATCCATGAAGTTAGTGTGCAGAAGATTTTGCAAGTAACCCATATAACTTAATATATATTTCAGGTCATATACTTCATATCATATATATATTATAAATATGAAAGATCATTGTAACTATTTTCTTCAACTACTGTTCATGTTGATCAATACTATATCTGGCACAGAAACCTCAATCATGTTGGGTTTTATCCATTTATATTTAACATTTAAAATAATTTTTATAACATACTTTTTAAAACACTATTTTCTTTTGAGTGGCCTATACTAAAATATATTTAATCTATTTAAAATATGTCTTAGAATTGTGAGAACTCCATTGTATCATTGAGAAATGCCACGTATATTGCTAGCTTATTGTGAATTTCAATTTAGATGTACTCATAGGAGATCCTTAATTGCCCATTTTTAAAGAAACTGTTAGTCATATTTCTTAAATTGTAATCTATACCCTACTATTCATGCTATGATTAGCATTACTCTATCAATTTTCTTGTCACATTAAATTTAAGGTAATATCACATCTATATGTCACTAAGACTTAATTAGGTTATAGTAAATATGACTGACGTTTTTGTCTAAAGAATTTGAAAAAGAGAATTTCTAAATAAGCATTTTACTCATTTGGTATCTAGAAGACACAGACAATGAAAAGACATCTAAGTGTTCCTTGCATCAGCATACATTAAAAGCTGAATGTGTATTAAGTGGGTGCATCCTGTGCCGTAGGACTGACTTTAGTTTTAAGGAATCATGATCCTACCTGAAGTATAAGTCACAGTGAGATCAGAGAAGCAGCAACAGAGAATCTGACATAGTGGCTGATGCACAACCCTCTAGAGGTCACCTTTCATCTTTCAGTAGCTCTTCTCTGGGGAGTCCGCCAGAAGGCAAAACACGGCAGTCTTGAATATATACTAGGAGTGGAGGAGCTTAACCTTGCCAGCTCCTTAGAATGGTTACCTCTTGATTTTCTGATATTTAAACAGGTTATCTGAAGACACAGTGAAGGAGATCAGGCAGACTACTTTATTACTAACCACATTCTCTAGTTGTGCATCTTTTCCAGAATTAACTCATTATCTAGTAATTAGGGTTAGGGAACATTGACTTTGTGTTTCCTTTATGACTATCTGCTTAAACATGATAGGGCAAATCAGCATATGGTCCTGAGTTTGATACCTCTCTTCATTTAGTTATACTTTCACATAGACTACTTACCTGCTTCAGGAAAACATTTGGTTATTTCTGTTATATTACATTTTTTGTTTACGTATTTCATTTGACCTGTTTTTCTCACTTTTGCACCTCCTTTTCCTACCTCCCTTAGCCAGTGCTGTGATCTCTTGGGGTCTGTGCAGTGACCAGGTGGAACTGCTTTCTTTTATATCAGTGCATCCCACTCATCCACTTTAATGATTAGGAAACTCTTGTCAGTCAGTACAAGTGTTTATTTGTTGATACATTTTTATTTGAAAACCATCCCCACTGCTATCATAGAGTCTAGCAGTAATTCATCTTAGGGAAATATGAAAAGTACTAAATTATTATTGGTACAATATAAACTCAGAAAGATATATGTGAATGATTACACAAATTATGTTTGATATGCACACACATATACAATAGATGCATATACACATAGTGAGAATGTTTGTCATATACATTTTTACGTATTACCTTCTGTCTTAGAATGTTAATTTTTATTGGTAGAATCCATTCCAATGCTTCTCTATATTACAATTAGAACTTTGGGGAATCAAGTATTATTCAAACAAGCATATAAAGTTGTCATGATGCATATGTCTAAACCCATAGAATGTATGCTACCAAGAATGAATCCATATAGTGTAAGAGTATCAGTTGTAACAAATATCTCACTCTAGAGAATGATGTTAATAACAGAGACAGGGCATGTATTCAGACAGGGAGCGGACTGGAAATCTTTGTACTTTCTTCTCAATTCTATTATGGACCCCACATTACTAAGTTAAACAAAGTCTTCAAAAATGTATTAAAATAAAAATGTAGAGTTGTTTTACTATTTTACCACTGCTAATACAAGTACAAAATATCATTTACTTTACATATGTTCATAGAATACATTTTAAAATAAAGAATAAAAGGTTCTCATTAGGGTAATAGTAGAAAAAAGAAACTGTAAATATAATATCTAGAAAATATGACAAGCCTCACTGATTTTTAAAGTTGCTTTTTAAACTTATGTTTCATTCCATGTAATAGTGTAATAGTGTTCATGGAACTGGTATATATATATATATGTGTGTGTGTGTGTGTGTGTGCGTGTTATCTATCAAATCTAGTTACTGAGTAGTAGCAGGGATATAACATAATATGGGACAAATCTTCAACACTGTACTCTGTTCACTTATAGATTTATACTATTTCTAAAATAAATTCTTGATTAAGTAATGTAGAAATAAAATACAACTTTAATAGTTATTCATTGAAAATGTCCAAAATATCTGCAATTTCTTGAGACTTTTATAATCAGAGATATCTGAAGATTGGCAATTATCTTATACTCTCTTCTAAAAATATGAATTTGAGTCCTATTTTGACTTGAAAATTTCTCTATATGCATGTAAAGACAAAATTTATAAGCCTACAAGGACATGTGAACTATATCAAAAGAAAAGAGATTTAGGAGTTGGGCACAGTAGTGCACACCTGCAATTCCCGCACTTGGAGGCGAGGTGAGAGGATCACTGGAAGTTTGAGGCCAGCCTAGGCTGCAGAGTGAATTCAAGGCCAGCATGGATTCCATAGAATGATCCAGCTTCCAAAAAAATTTAGAAATTGGTAGTGACTCACAAAGCTTGAAGACATTCTTGAAAGAAAAAGGAATACAGAACAAGGTAGTCTAAATATTTTATAACAAAACTCTGCTAGAAACATGGAAACAGTAGACAGAAAAAAATTCTGATACACTACTAGGCTTATTTTGATACATACAATTAATTTGGAATTTGTAAAGTAGCAATAATGCAAGAAAAATAATTATATATTTTACCTAATTCTTTAAATATATGCTAAGTAGACAGAAGCTTACAATAATGATCTGTTGTATTTTCAAGAAGTAAAATGGATATTTTATAGTAGAAACTTACTGTTATTACAAGTCTTAGAGGCAGAATTTCAGAAACAAAGATTATTTTAAAAATGTATGTTGGACTTGTCCATTCTATAAGTAATTTATGTGATAATTAAATTGACCTCATCCTACAAAAATACGAATAGGAAACCAATAGTGCTCTGTTTCATATACACTACCATCCCATCATAAGAAAGAGTCATACTTAAAACAGTAATACACCCTGATTTTTATTTGAACTTGCAAATATTTCAACAATTTTTGTTATGAAAAATGTCACATATATACAAAAATAGAAAAATACAATAAAAATTGGAAAAAGATTGATAAACTATAAGATGGATGCTTAAACAAAATAATTAATTACAGTTAAAGAACCTTTACAATTAATCTTCCTCAAAATACTTCCCCTTCCTTCAAAAACACATTTTATGATGCAGTTCTCAAAGTGGTCTTTCATGAAGATCTTTATGAGGTCTGATAAAAATTACTGTGACTTATTTGGTACTATTTTTTAGTACATGTTTGCAGTGTGTGCATTTTATAATCATCTTCAGGAATGGGTACATGAATATAAATAAACATGCTTCCATTTCTAAAAATTTCCCTCTTTGTCTCTCCCTTTCTTCTGATTCCCCTTTCCCTATTTTCATTCTTACTGATATTATTAATCTTAGCTCATGTTTGTGACATATAACATTTACATTCACTGAGATTAATAAGTTCCTGTACATGGCGTTTCTACCTATTTCCCCTTGTGCTCTGCCTCATGCCTCACCCTTGGTCTCTCGAACCCTTCCCATTTGCAAGAGTTCCATCTCCTTGGCTCCTTCTATCCATCCTCTCTATTAATAAAAAAGTGTAAAACCACAGAGATTTAAAAAAGACTTTCACTTAGCTTTTGAGCACACTGTACCTGGTTTCTCATGTCACTGCCTAGTACTTTGGCAAAATCTCAGCATTAGCCAGTTTCATTTTTATTTTATATAATAAACACATTTGGAGAGTTAAAAAAATATATAGTGACTAAAGCTGTGGAATGCTGTCCTATGGAAAGATAAGTTAATAAAAACATTACTGTATACCCTTCTCCACTTTTTTTACTGAATTTGGTATCTTGCAATTTCCAGTTCTTCTCCAAAGTTGAAATAATCTGAAAAGCAAACATTTTGAATGGATTTAGGACATTAAGGCAGCCACAGAAGCACAACTAAAAATCTTCATGAAAAGACTTACAGAACTGTTTTAGAAGGTGCAAGATCAATAGGATATGTACATTTTGAAGAGAGTGGGAGTAATTTGAGGGAGGTTAATGGCATGTGTCTTTTACTGTAATAAATTTTTTTAAAATTTTATCATTCACTATAAATTTTATCACACTACATATTAGAAATCAATCCCAAATAAGAAACAACTTTTTAAAAGCCTTTAATTTTATAAAAATATGACAAAACATAACCCTAATATTATTACCTCATATAAATATTAGCAATAATTATTTAACACAATAAAATATGTACTGCTCAAATCAGGATCTAAAGAAGACTGTATTATGAGCTTTTTTGTTTTGTTTTGTTTTGTTTTTTGCCATGCTAAGCATTGAATCCAGAATCTTTGATGTACTAAGCATATACTCTACCACTGAGCAACACACTAGGTCCAAGTTGTCTTTTAATTTCTTCATCCAATTTTTATTTTTCCCCTCAAATTGATTTAGTAAATGAAACAATTGCTAAAACTGTATGTGTTGATTTATTTGCTTCAGTATTTAATATTTGTTCAGTCACATTGATTTGCTATATTTTTATCCTATCTATTTATTGGACACTGGAATTTCAGTGTAGAGGCATGATCATATCTGCGTCTAATAATTTTGGCAAAAATATTTCATAAGTGGTGTTTTATCCTTTCATGGGAAGGTGATATTGTACCCAATAGTCTCCCTTCTAATTATACTAGTAGGAATGGCGAGGATTGAGGAATAGAGATGTTCTAATTCTTTTATTTTCTCCTTTCTTATTGCTTTAAGTTTCCTATTAAAAGAACTTTTTACTCATTGAGACTTTGGTTCTTCAAGGGTGTAACTTCTATAGCAACTGTTCCTTGGTAAAACATTTTGAACACTATTTTTTACACTTCTTTCCAAGTACGAATTTTCTGTGATTATTAAGAAAAAAACAGAGAAAGAAATTAAAGCCACACTTTTCTAAGTTTTCCAATTCTAATGAGCCTTAAAAAAATTCTGGTCTTCAGATGATGTTAGTTGATAGTTAAAAAGATATTATTTTAAATAAGTCTCAGCCAATTAGTGAAAAAACTGTGTTTTACTCTGTCTTAGATGATTGGAGAAAAAAAAAGGAAGAAATATATGTAGCTATCTAGCTCAGTTATGAAATTTTAATTTTCATGTCTTGAGAGACTGTATTAATGTGGTATCTGTTGTATTAAATGTAGCAATACTTCTTTTTAATAAGTGTGAATTTAAACTTTGTAAGAAGTCAAAATATCTGGTATTGATTAGCACTACTGTGTTATACTCCAACATATTATTAATTTTGATTTAATGAATTTAACATACATATATTCATCTAGTATAGCTTTTTAATTGTATATTTGCTATTACGAAGCTTTATGATACAGAATATTCATTTACCTTTTCTCAACCACATTTTGGTAACATTCTGTCTTTTAAAATTGCCTTTCTTTTGGGAAATAGTGGTGTTGTTTATCTCATCATTTTTATAATTTGTTCCATGTACTATAAAAGTAACATTTTTATGTTTAAAAACTTTATATTGTACAGTATCTGCCAATGGCAATGGATTATTTTATACTGTTTCGTGGCAAATACAAATGGACAAAGGGTAACCTCTAATAAAACTGAATATGTAGTCATGTATGTCAGAAAAGACTGTATAAAAAGTAGAAGCTCTAAGTTTCTTTCTTCCTTTATAAAAAACATGGCCTCTTATTTGTTAATTTGGACATGGAAGGAACAGAAAACACAAAGCTAAACTATCAAAATATTTCAATATGCCTATATATATAGTCTTGAATAAGAAGATCCATGGTGCTTTTGCATTGGTTCTCTTTTGCATCACTAAATGTTTCACTGATAAAGAACTTTTCAGTAAACACTTCTAGAGCACCAATTACTCTATCAACTTCTATATTATCTATATATTGTGCATACTGATAAAATATGTAACAGTAAGTGTGCAAATAGGGAGATTTAAAAGAAAAAAATGTAACTAGATAGGTCAAATTGAGACAAAACATTTTTTAAGCAATTTCCTTAACCTTTCCCCCATGCACTAATTATAGTTTCTAGAGTCCGTTTTGAGAAATAATGTTTCAGTCTCCAGTTCTTCCAGACAATTTTATTTCAGGATACCTCTTTCAAATAGCTAGATTTGCCTCCTTCAGTGTAATTAGTTAATCACATGGTAACAAAATGAATTAACTTAGTTTTCCTCTTTAATTGTATCAGAAATTTTAGGGATTAACCTTGTTAATGGCTGATATTAACTATTCAGCTTTCATATGTAAAAAGCTATGACAATATTTTACTCGTGTGATTTTCTTCAAAATTATATGTATGTTTCATATTATTATTATCATTTTCATTTATAAATTTAATGTTATAATTACTTCTACCTGAAATAAATGTGTGAACCATTGTAAATTTATCATTACAACTTATTACTTTTAATGTAAAGATGAACAAACGTTGATATTATATATAGAATTTTCTTTTGATCAAAATATCTCTAGCTCCTCTCCTTTCATTTTAACTATGAACAGTTAAATTGCATTTTTAAGGTAATTTTCAGATGCTTTTGGGTGGTGTGCAATGTGCACTTTACAATTGACTTATAATTGGACTGTGCTGACAATGGAAAATCTTACAAGTATTGAACATGACATTTATGACAGTATTGCTGTCATCTTGGCTTCTTTTTTTGAAAATGTAGGGAATTATAATTGGGCTAACAAGCTTGGTAGCCTGGCCTCTTTCCAATTATATTAACCAGCCTAGTCTGGTATTAGCTGCCTGAACACACACATAGAAAAAGGCATAGAGCTTTTGTTTTCCTATTTTAATTTGGTACTTGCCCAAGAATCTAAGAATAAAATCCTCTTCCCTTAGTTAGTGTTTGAGGACTTTTTATGACATATTTCTATTCCACTGAAAAATGTAAACATTTGCTTTTTCTATTTTTATTTCACTATTTTAATCAAAAAATGAATTCTTTAAAAAGATTACTTGTATTTGTTATATAACAGATGCTACTAATTAGTATTATGTCAGAAATTCTAAAGTTTTTGCCAATTTTTCTTTAAATTTATGCTAACATTTTAAAAATGTTGAATTTGAGATTGATGAAATTTCTCTTCATATGAAAAAATGAATGTATTGATACACTTTCATAATTTCTTTGAAATGTAGGTGAATTTGTTAGCAAAATAATACAGTACAAAAGGAATCATATGCAGTTGAAAATATTTCCTAGTTTTAAAATTCTAACCTGTACTAAAATTCTACAAAGCAATTAAAAGCAAATAGAAAACTTAAATGAAAAACTTTGTGATCTAAGGAGTTTGAAATTTACCGACTATTTGGAATATTAGATTCTGTCCTTTCTGATTCTCTATGCCCTTTTACTTTTTTCTAGTTTCCTCTTATTTTAGAGCATTCAACACACTTGGACATTTCCTTTCCAAATATTTCTAACCCTTCCATCTGAAGTATTTAAATGTTTCTTTTTGTCAATTGTTTTCTGTACAAAAATACGAAAACAAGCTGCACAATTTATTTCATAGGAATAAAAAATAATTATAGTGTATTAAATTTATTCTATAAATATGTGTGTTGCAGAATTGTTAACGGAAATAAATACTACAAAGAACCTATAATCAGAAGAAAATTCAAACTTCATATAAACTATAGAAAAATAGAAAATTGTGAATGAAGTGGAACTCTACTAACCTGGAAAGTATGGTGAAAAAAATTAGATTAGAAAATAATATGCACAGTATGATGTTTCTTTCAGAAATACTATATATAAAATAAATTTTCAAGACATTTAGTTAAAAATAACTTTATTATTAACTTTGTCAATAGTTTAATGGAATATATTAACACTGGTTATCTTAGAATCTGGAAGTATAAGAAAGAAATATTGTTTAATTTTGTATATCAGCTCAAATGCTTTGATGTACATTAATGAAACAAAAATATTTTATTGATTAAAATGGAGTAAATCTCTTTGGAAAAGTACATGTAAATATCTCACATTCAATATAATAAGTAAATGACTAATATGCTACTAATTTTTTTGAATTGTATCATAATCAGTAAAAATATCACAAAAGAGCTAATAGTTAACATTTGGATCTTTGATTTTTAAGTATTGTTTTAATTTCACAAAAATATTATTAGTTTTCTTGCTCTCCAACCATCTATTTCCATTTCAAAGTTGTGCAATAAACATTTTGAACTAATTTAGAACAACGAACTAGTCCTGGTTTATTGAAATAATTTTTTTTCAGGGTTTTTTGTCAGAAAATATTTATTATTTTAAATAAAACAAAATGTTAAGAAACTGTTTTT
Organism: Heterocephalus glaber; assembly: GCF_053883595.1. Classification (NCBI taxonomy): domain Eukaryota; kingdom Metazoa; phylum Chordata; class Mammalia; order Rodentia; family Bathyergidae; genus Heterocephalus; species Heterocephalus glaber. Next base: position 38,230,667 of record NW_028258138.1, read on the forward strand.
GGTCATGATTGAAAATGAAACTTCCACTAAGTAGCCTGTCATTTAAATAAACTTTCTGGGAAACATTCTAACGTCTAAATAACTTAGTAGAATGAAGTGTAAATGAAAAGTTTCCATACGTAAAACATGAGTAGTAGAGCTAACATCTAAATTAAATTTCACTAAAGTTCAGTCTACTGAGTTAGACACTGTATTTCCCAATTAGGACGTGGCCAACCACATCTTTCACATCATTTGGGAGCCCAAAACAAAAAGAAAAGAAAAAGTGAAAACTACCTTATCTTTGGATCTTTATTTTTCTCAATCTAATCAAAGTAGCATCTATCACTTCAAAAATGTTTAGAGGTGCGTAACTGTGCATTTTGACTAGAATTTAGCCTTTGAACAATTGTCCTACATGAGTAATTAATTTAATTTCCTCATTAGATTTACTTTTTGCCCCAAATAGTACTTATCATTAGATATAAATAAGCTTAATTTTCTACATCTTAAGGGAATCATATCAATTAAAGTAATGAAGTTTTCAGGTTTCATAGATATGTGGTCAACCAATTATCAAAAGAGCTGGAGCTTAACAAATCATGATTGAGTTTGGGCTTTGTTGAAGACATTTTCAATTAATGACTCAGGGCTTTAACTCCCAGCACCATATTACCATAGAGCCTAGGAGCGCAGTTTTGGGGAGATCAAATTCTGTTTGTTGTGCCACCTTCAGCAAGCAAGTGGTACTTTCTAAGTTTCTGTTTCCACATTTAGAAGCATGAACAACAAAACTTACTTCTTGTGGTTGCCATTGTTAGGAAGAAATTGTATAGAAATAGCTCAACCTCGGTCTCTTAAACATAATAAAGCATATTCAATAAATGGAAATGACTTGTCTTTGTAATTTATTCACACTTTATAGATTATATTTTAATTGTTAAGTAGTAAATATATTTAATTTATATATGAGTATTTTAAATTATTAGTTGAGATTTAAAATTTTAAAAGATGTATAAAAAGACTAAAAGGCATTTGGTGACCTGTGGCTTTTAGAAATTGCACTATTTCACTCCTAACTTACTCTCTTATTCAAGCATTTTAATAATCTACTAACAATATAACGATAATTGTCATTTTCTTTGTCATAGATCCAATTCCTATAACGTGTTGATTATATAATCATGAATGTATTCTTTTCAACTTTAACTTATTATATTAACTACAGTATCTCTGTTTTCTTGCTAAAGATTCTAACAATTAACATATTTGTTTCTTCTTCTTGTGCAACCTTTCCTTGGTACCAGCCGCTGCTTCAAAGAATAAAGTTAAAGGTGAGCTCCTGTTCGTGCCGCATGATTTACCATGACTTGTTTGTTTGCTCAATCTTCTACATTCTCTTAAAATATGGAATCCTTTCTCCTGGTGATGATACTGTTTCAGTGTATAAATATTTATAAATTCTTGCAAATAGAAATACATTATTTCAATTATTCAGTTTCTGATGTATGCTTATGTTTGCATGTTTTTTTGGAGTGTATGTTTTCTTTTATTTCTCACTTTTTGCACTAACCTTTTGGTTACTGATCTTGCTTTGCTTGTTAAAACTGTGAATTGTCAAAAAAATACATAAAATAATACTGCTAGAACTTCTCAGAATTGTGCATGCCTTCATAGGATTATTTGCAAATGATAGTTATTATTCTAAAAGCTGAATATTACACACTGCGGATTCTTATTTATTACTTTGCCTACGTTTCTTGGATGCATTAAGTTTGTTTTTGCTAGGTACCTGAAAACATGTTTGCATGAGTGAGAGTGCACTGGTTTAATGCTCAAAACTTCTCTGTGGAAGGACCAGCTTTTAAGTTTTTCTGTCCAAATCTTCATGGGTTCACAAAATTTCAAATGTGTATGGGGGAAGATTTATAGTTTATCTGTTCGAATTGCATACTCCTCAGAATAATCTATACATTTAACTATTGCTATTATTTAAATAGCAAAAAAATATTTTTTCACCTTTTAATTACAGTCTCTAGTTTTACAAGTAGTTATATCAGTATACTATAGGGGCACCTTTGGAATGTACACTACTTCCTATTTATAAGGCCATAGATTTATTTTCCAGCTAATAAATTGCTGGAAATGGATTTTTATACAATACCAAACATGTAAAATGATGAGATGGAAGATTATTGTCAATTTTATATTCTTCTTCACACTTAGTTTTGGTTTTTTTCTCTTCTTGTTGTTGTTGCACTAAATATGACAGAAAAAGTATCCAATCTTTGCCACTGTAATTTTCTATCTACTTCCAAAAAAATACACTCACAGAACAATTAAGGAATTATTTTATAATGAGTACATGTTTATAAATTTATAAATACAATATGTTTATATAACAAAAAGTTAAGAAGTAGGGTTTAGGAATGAGGAATTAAGAACAGTATATAATAATGTGGTAACTATGGGGTTCATCACGAGTGTAATGAGAGTTAGAGATAATTTTCAGAGAGTCCTTTGAGGATGATTCATGTAGGAAGAATAATTTGAAGTTTTTCTTGAAGAATGGGTAGGATCCACACAAAAACTATAGTACATAAGAAAAAAGTATTAGGAGAAGTAAATGTATGGAAGCAGGAATGAGTATAGTCGATTTTAGCATATCGAGAATTAATTTTGAATTCAGTCTGTGCTTTTTTAAGAAAGCAGAGAGAAATAAGTTTGATGATGATACAATAGGCCAAAGAGTGATCATGAGTTATGGCTGCTTCTGGTTACATAAAACTTCTAGAAATACAGTAATTATATCTATGTTCATTTAATTCTCAACATCAGTTGAAAATCAGTTATGTTATAGAGGTTGCAAAGTTTTAAATAAAGGAAAGCAAATTTTCTTTTGGAGGATTATAGCCATGAATTATTCTACAGGTGTCTTTCAAGTCATGTCAGGACTCCAGGTGGTTGAGATTTTTCTGTACTTAATTTTGTACTTCCTACACCCCTTTTCCTCCTCTTCCCTACTGAACAGTTTTGTTTGAGTCCCTTCTCTCCACTTGTGTACAACTTCTCAAGGGGCTTGCAGATGCAGTTCACCACATACCTCTATGTTTGTCTCTGCACAATGTCATAAAGACAAGAAATGACATTTAAAAAAATTAACTCTCCCTAAAGTAAAAGCTGAAATTGTATTTTAAATAATTGCTTGAGAAGGATATATAGTATGTGAAATTGTTAGAGGGAACTACTCAAACCTTTTCTCATTCAATTTATATTTCAAAGCAAATGGTCTATAATCGGGAGTAAAAATGTGGATAAGATGAATTAAAACCCCAGATAGCATAAGAGCAGATGGTTGCTTAAAAATAGTTCATTTTTCTTGGCCCAGATGAGGTACTACCCAGGGAACAAAGTTTTGGAGAGGATCACAACTCATTCGTTTATCCTTATGGAGTCATGCAAATGTTGAGACCTTCTGGAAGATTGGAGAAATGAATGTGTTCTCATTTAAGAAAAAAAAGAGAAATATTTTCATTCTAGAAACCATAGACTGTTGAATTTCATGTAGATTTCCTAATAAAAATCTTAAACAATCTCTTGAAAGAATAGTAGTTTGTGGATGTTTAGATTGAAAAATAATTACTAGAAGTCAGTTAGCAATTACTAGAGATAGAAGACTATGCTGCATTCATCATTTTTAAATATTAGTTAATAATACTACACCAGTCTATAAGAGAAATATTTTAAACATAAAATATTTGATTTTGATTCAATCATACAGGAGTTGTTTCTTAATCACTGTAGAAATTGTTATTTGAAGGTCAAGTTGATTTTCCAATTCATATTGATTTTCCAATTCTCTTAGATTCTAAGCATGCTCAATTTTCTTCTTTATAAAACTACTTTTGACTTTTTGTATTCGCGCCTCTATTTTGTTCTGAAACAGGTTTTATTCAGGATAGGTATTTTTTTCCTGATCCTTGAGAACACTACTTACCCCAATGTGAATTCATTTCTCCAAAACTCCTTTGAGAGTTAGATTTGGCCTCCTACATTTTCTAGATGATTGTGTACACACAAGCAGACACCTCACCATTGTTAACTCTTAGGAGGAGGACCGATGAACCAGTCACATTGCACCTTTGAAAATTTAAACCTGGGAAAGGGGAAAGAGAGAGGGGAAAAGGGAAAGAGATCATAAGAAGAAATGGAGAAAGATTAGTTTGGTTAGTCTTTATGGCCATGAATTTGGTATAAATTAAATCCAAGAAAAGAAAGAAGGATGAAGTCGGCAAGTAAACAAAGTGAGAGATCAATAAAGTACCCCGACAGTACTCAAGCCTCTTGTTCTGATGTATTTCTAAGGTTTTAGTTTATCCTTTACATCTATGACATAGCTTTCTTTTCATTAAGCTCACTAGATAGAGTTCTCTTACTCATAATCAAAGGAGAACCAATTCATATAATTGTCTTCTTCCTCTAAAGTTTAATTTGTTAATTTTTGTTATCACTTTACTGGGCTTAATCTTACATATTAAACTCTTATCTTATATTTCTATGCATACACTGTTTTTCTTTTTCTCTTATGAAAACCAAAATATATACATAAGATCAACAATAATTTCAATTCAAAGTCAAAAGAAAGGGGAGAAATTAAGAAAGAAATTACATAGATGTTTACTAATTAAGATGTAAAATTAACTTTGTTTTTGATATCAGTTAAAAATTTGAGAACTAAAATGTTAGATATATGTAAGGGAATTTAAAACCTAGTATGTTCCTATAGCACATACTCACTAAGGACTCCAAGTGGATGACCCTCAGGACCCTAAGGAGGTAACTTTAAGAAGACTATTTCGTTAATCCACATTCTATTTTACCTCACTTTTCTAGGAACACTATGAAAGTCATTGTTATATACAATAATGCAGTTTTGTTTATAAAGATATACTTAAATACTGCAAGCATTTTCCAACTTTTTAAACTGTGATTAAGACTAAAAATTATTCCACCTAATTTTTCTTAAATGTTACTATGTGTCAGACCTTGTGTGAAACTTTTATACTTAATAATTCAATCCTCAGAAAACCCTCTGAGATAGGTATTATTATTAACCTAATTTTTAAAATGTGGAAGATGAAGCTAAGAGTTAAAATTTTCTTTATGTTCTCAAAGTAAGAGCCAGGGCAAAAATTCAAAACCAGACATACTGACAAATGAATTCAAGCTTTTAATCTATTAAAATGTAAAGATACTGTATAGGTAGATAGTACAGTCTACCTAAATCTGATTCTGTTACATAAGTACATTTAACTAAGTTCTTTTTATCAGATAGGCTTGGAGTTGGGAGTAGGGATAAAGTAAAATGATCATGAGTTGCACCTGATACCTACTTTGATAGGAAAACTGACCATGAAAAAATATTCTCTAGTTAGACTTCTTTTCCTTATGGGTCTCTCATTCACTCATTTTATGTTAATTGCATTTACTCCCTCTTGGAAAAGTAAGAAAGGAATTAATTTCTCAATAAGATGAATAATGTTCTAGAAAATCTTCAGGCATAGTTAATGTGAAATGCTGAACTCAGAACAGGGAAACAGGGTTAAGGAATTTACTCATGAAAATGTCATTGTAAGATGAATCAGTGGGTCAAAATATGGATAATTCTAGTTGGTTTTAAAGTGCTGCTTCACTCAGTATGGTTTCTGTATTTATTTCTTATGTATAAGGGTTTGATATGGATTTTTTCTCTGGGTTGTCTTTTTGCTTTCTGTGTAACTGTCCCCCTTCATGTTGTGCAGTACATACTATTCTGGGTCATGATGGAAAGTGGAAAGACATTACTAGATATTCAATTGTATGACTGAAATAACAACATCACTCACTTGAGTTAATGGAGCTGCATTTTCCTCTCTCCTTTCTTCTTGAAATACAAATACAGCCTGGAGCTCTACTGTGGGCAAGTGGATGAACATAATTCATTTGATGCCAAAACACAGAACAACTTTGTATAGCAATTAGAAATTAGTTTAAACTTTACTGTTTCAGGTTTATATTTTCATTTCCACCATAAATAAATCATTACAAATTTTTATTCTGTCTAAACACATCTCATCTACAAGATATAATCTTGTGGGACTCAATTCATTTAATTGGTTCATGTCATTCTATTATGCCAATAAACTTAGTGTTTGCTTATTCTACAGCTGCCATGTGGAGGTTTGGAAAGTTTGTAATTAAAATCATAAGGTTTGTGCTTTTTTAATAGGTTGATAATCAGAAAAAATCCATAGTAAAGGGGAATAAGGTGGTCAATTTCTATCAGTTCACAAGGCAATTAGCAGCATCTCACTTTGCTTTTATACTTTATAAAAATCAAAAGGTAAATTATATTAAAATAAATGTCATATTATATTTCAAATCTACTGAGGTTATTATTATATATTTTTAGTAAAATTTCTTTTGACTTGACATCTTAATATAAAATATCTATCACTAAAATTTGTGCTGTTAAAAAGCTTTGGAGAAGATCATTTGAGTATTTGAGTTCTAGTATTTGCTCTACTATTTTGTCTTCACTCATCTGTAAAATAAGGATAAAAATGTTAATACTTCCTATCTCATAGGGTTACAGTGATGAAAAAGAATATGTAAAAACATTTTTAAACCAGCCAATTGATATCAGACGTAAGCAGCTCTTAATTAATTTAGCCATAATCAGAGTCAAAAACTTGCTGTTCAGTAATGAGTAAAATGTGAACCCTGTACTGAGCCCAGGCCAAAGTTTCACTTGCATAAATACTCTTTAATAACAATTCCTTTTATGCATTTATTATTTAACACATTGGAGAAGGATTAAAACCAGCATATTCCTTCATTGGACAGATCAGTACTGAATTTCTATATTTCAGTCTATTTAGACTGTATTCAAAAATACGATAAAGTGGCATATAAACAACAGAAACTTACTTTTTACAGTTCTGCAGGCAGGGCGGCAGTACATCAAAGTAGGCATAGTTCATATCTAACGAAGGCTCAGAGATGGGACATTCTTTCTGTGTCCTCACATGGTGGAAAGATCAAGGTAGCTCTCCGGGGCCCCTGGCATATGGATGTTGATATCATTCTTGAATGCTCCATCCTTCATGACTTAAGGACTTCTCAAATGTCCCACTTTCTAATGCCATCTCTTTAGTGATTAGATTTTAACATACCAATCATGAAGGACACAGTAATATTACTAGATTAAGATACAAAAGAAATAAATCTTTTCTTTTATTTTAATTTTTTTGTTTTACTTCCTGATTGTTCCATTCAATCATTCATTCCCTTATTCAACGTCATCAAGGATTACTGGAAATTTATCAGTGAAAAACAGTTTTACAATAGAGTGTATTGCAATGTAATAGGGCTTGTTGAGGAAAAAAGTAAAGCAGAAAAGTGAGATAGGAATGCTTGGGCAAAGTAGAAAATGATGTGGTTCTAATTTTGAATATGAATACCAGAAAAGGTGAACATATTGGTAGAAAATTGATGATGAAAGGAAAAGTCATGTGGCTATTTGGGATAAGCATTCCAAGGAGAGGAAGAAAGCAGAGCAAAGGCTTTAAGGCAGTGAGGGGCTGACTTAATCAAGGGACATTCAACAACCCTGCATAAGGAGAAAAACATAACCCTGGAGATGAAAGGCATACAATTACAAGAAAGGATGAAGACACAATCATGTAAGGGCTTTGGTTTTCATACAAATGAAATGAAAAACCACTAAGTTTGAGCAGAAGAGAGACATGCGCTGATTTAGTTTTAACAAGGTCATTTTGGTTTCTCTGGTAAAAGCAACCAGAAGTGCTAGCACACTTTTTTGAATAACTCATGGGACAAACGATGGTGGTATCATCAAAGTCACACCAATAGAGATGAAGTAAAACCTCCTAGATTTTGCCTACCAGAAGTGAGATATCATATAAAGCATGGAGTATAGAATGATACTGATTCATTCTTTGTTTTTATTTTTCCATGAAGGCTGAAATGACAAAGTTACATATATAAGATGGAGAAGATTTGGGGAAGAATATTGTAAAATTATGGGAGGTCTGTACTGAGCATGTAAATTTAAAATTACCTAGTATGTGTGAAATTAAATAATACCATCAAAGTAATGAGTAGAGCTAGAGAAAGATAGCAAACACATTTGAACTGAGTTCTTAAGTACACCAACATTAAGAAGAGCAAAACAGATGATGAAATGAGATACATGCAAAAGAGTCAAAGAAAACAAAACAAGTGAAGAAAGAAATTCCATCAAATAAATAATGCACAACTTTGTCAAATCCTTTTGAGGAAGATATGTGAGAACTAAGACTTACCTTTAGTTGTAGAAACTGTGAAACAATGGCACAATGATTGGGTGAGTTTCAATTGCAAGGACACTTACACTAGTGAAACAAGGCTCTGGAGAATCCTTGGAGAAAGTGAATGTCAGGGGGAGATCTGAAAAACTAATTGGAAGTAATTAGGAGAAGAACAGAGGCAAGCACTTCCTATGCCAGTGATTAGAGGAATGCCGGCAGAGGATCAAAGGAAAGCCAGTGGAATTTTTGTAGAGCAATATGTGGAAACTAGGGTTAAAGAGGCTATGGACTGATAGCCAGACCACCTGGTACTTGAAGTTCCTGTTAGATAAGAAGCCATGATGGGGGCAAATAAGTGGTGGGAAACTGATGGTGGGAAATTTTCACCTGGTTTGGTAGAGATTTCTGGGGGGCAAATTAAAATTATTATAGGTGACACAGAGATAAGTTAAATTATCTGAAAGGTTAGTACAGAGAGAGAAAAATCACAGTTTGGCTAGGGTGGTTAGTGGTATTATGTAAGAGAAACAGGCAGGTTTGAGGGAATAGAACATTCAAGAATAGAGTTGTAACATTTAGCTTAAACAAAACTGAACATAAATTAAGTAAATGGCCTTAAATATTTGGAGACAATTTAAAATATTTTATTATTTTAACAGTTTTCTACATTGTCATCAACACTACAAAATGATGAAAAAAATGATTAAAAGTGTTGATGCCGTTATGGTGTTAAACCCCAGAAAAAACATATTTATATTCTGCTGTGGAAGGCCAATAAAAGTAAAAACAAATTGAAAATTATCTTTCTAGATAAAAACCAGAAATCTTCTTCTCTAAAGTAATTCATATCTGTTATTAATTCTCGTAATTGAAATAATTGGAATATTTCATATATGCCAAATTCAGGAAAGCACTTTATGTTAGATATAGCTTGTCAAGAGTAACAGATTAAATGTTATCATAAAAAACTGCAAATCTTAATTGTGCATTCTAAGTGGTTCTACATTGACCACAGCAAAATTTTAATACATGTTTATTCTTTACTATAATTTAATATGAGATGAATTCAGTGATATGAGAGCATAAAGAAACATTAATTCCCAGTGATATTTGTTTTTACCTACTGGCCAAACAAAAACTCACCTCTGCTCAATAGTGATTCTAAATTTTTCTATGTAATCTGTTTTCTCTAAGATTAAATAATCATCTAATAGACATTGAGTTCATTTAATAAGCATTCAGTCAATATACAAAGTGGGATTACTGTTTAAACAAAGACCACATAACTTATGAAATCCTTATCTACCTCCTCAGCTAGAAGTCACCTTCAGAAAAATTATCAAATCTCAAAACTAACTAGAGTATGGAAATCACAATAATATATTTTCACACTGACATGTACAACTAACTTGTTTGTGATAGTACATTTGAATGGAATCTGGAAATACAGAGCTAATATCTGTATAACAGGACATGTAGGTTCCTCTGGAATCAGGGATAGATCCTTCTATGCAATCCAATGTTCGATCTACTGGAGACTTGAAAGTTTTTTGTCAGTAAAAAAATTACTCTTAATGAATGAAATGGTTTTTTTCTTATAAAATAGATTATTAATTTAAATTTAGGTGAAATACAATTGTGATGCATACTAGATTTTAAAATCTTAATGTCTCTTGGAAAGTGTTAACAAATGCTCTGCAATTTTTCACACTCAGATTATCAATTACTATACCTTGTGATACAGATGGCATGGCTAAGAGGTCATCTCAGCTCAATAATTTGACATCATACTTATTAGAGCAAAATATGTGCTCAATAATTTTTTTCTATTGCTATTCCAATCATCAGGATTCACTTCATCTCTTCTTTTCCTTTTTCCTTTTATTCTTTTCTGCTTTTCTTTCCTCTTCTTTCTTGTTCCATTACTTTCATGTAAAAAGTTGGAAGAACCCATGTTAAATAAGAGTAGTAATAATTTTCAGGAGGTTTCTTAAAACAAAAGAAAACATTTTTATTCTAATAAAAGACATGCTGAAAGAAAGCATTTCTTATAAACTGTAATCATTCTGTTTCAAATATTAGCAAGTACAAAGATATTTAGTGACACAGAAATTTGTTTAAAATTATTCATCCAAAATATTGTGATGAATTTAAGGACTTACAAAAAAAGGATAGCATATTGTATATATTAAAATCAAATAGAAAACAGATGCATCAGTCTCAATAATTTAAAATAAACTATATGTAACAGGAATCATGGTTATTTGTTTAAAAACGAATTGAAAAAGACCACACATAACTTTTATAAATCCTAGCATAATAAAAATTACCATGTTGCTTATTTTAGGCCATTTCTTATTGACTTCCTAAAGCAAAATCTGGCATTAATACTTTATAGATTGTCTTAATTACTTTTCTCATCACTGAGACAAAATACTCAGCATACAAAGTTAAAGGAGTAAAGGTTTATTTATCTTACAATTTGTATAGGTTCCAGTCCATAATGTGCTAACTCCAAGGCAGGTTGGTATGGCAGACAAGCATTGCACATGAGAAACAGTTCCTGGTGGGCAGAAGGTAGCAAAAGCAAGCAAGAGAAAAGATAAATTTCTTTCTGCCCCTTAGATTGTATCAGGTCTACCAAGATTAGTGTAGTGCCAAACCAATCAGTGGAAAGATTTAGTAATCACTCACCATTAATCCTAGCATTTCACCATGAATAATTCATGCACTCTAAATTCAACCACCTGGGAAAAAGCCCCGCCTATGGCTGCATAAGGCTTTTGGGAGACATCTAGACAAAAGCCATAACGTTTATTCTATTAAACTTTGATTTATGTACAAAACTAATTTGAAGTAGATAGTTTATCATGCTACTTTGTTATTAAAAAGTTCTAGGTAGCCTGACAAAAAGCTATCATCTTTTTAATTATCCAGCAGTTTTTAAATTTTTTAATTTATTAAATACCACGTGTTTGCAGTACATAATAATTAAATTTAACATGGGGAGTTAGTATGTGTACACAAAGCATCTTAATTTTTCTTTTTTTATACCCAACCTCACCCCTTCCTATTATCTTTGAAGTAATATTTCAAAGTGATTGAAATATTTAAGATATCAATCATATTTTGCTGTGTTCTAACCCTGGCAAGGAGATGAATACACATATATTCTATTAGGGAGGTTTAAATAAATTTTAAAAGTTCTGTTTCATAGTTACATAACTTCCTCAGCTTTATCAGTAGTTTGGTCATGATAGTTGTAGACGTAAGTCTGATACATAATTGAGAAAAGAAACAAAACAACCTAAGGGGACATAAAAAAGCTGACAAAAGAATAGAAGGACAAAATATTAAAATGTGTCTAAAGTGCAAGCTTTATTTATTGTATGAAGTACAATGTTAAAGGATATGCTTATTTTGAAAAATAAAGCATTTTAGTTTTAAATGTAAAAGCACTTTTAGTTTCAGGTGAGGAACCACCTGGAAAAATGAAACAATCTTCTAAATATGAATAAAGATGTTGCTACCTCATGAGACATGATACTATATTGTTAGTTTTGAAAAGAACAAAAAATAAATATCAGAAAAGAAAATAAGAAAAATTGAATCCCTGCTACCAAGTCCAGTATCATGTGACATCCAAGTCTGCATTTATCAGAGTTAATTTTCTTTCTGTTATTGAAAATTATATGCAAAGGGTAGGCCTGGACCTTGATGTGAGATGAGATATTTTATTCTTATCCTGACAAACAGATTTAGCTAATCAGCTAGATTTACCTTGGAAATAGATCCATTATGAATTACAGTGTGAAATAACTAATATCAAAGGAAGGAAATCATACATATACATTCTTGTTGGAATGAATGAGCAAGTTGGTAACATTTTCTAAGAAAGTTATCTATATAGCATTTAATGTCTGCAGATAGTGTGGCATTGTTGATCATTTAATATAGAATCAAGTACAGTTCCGGTAAGTAAACTGTATAATCTATCTATATACCTGCTTCCTATGAGTACCTGTAAAAGCTATCAGCTTGGCCCAGTGGTTTCACTTATGGGTCAGTTACAATGAACTGTTCCTGACAAGTATAGGAATCAAATGATTCACACAGTTCAATGTTAATGCTAAAGCATTGCCTATGTACCCATTATTTAAATCTATAGTGACCAATTTCCAGCTTTGTTAGAGTATTTTAATTTTTGTTTATATTATCATTATCATTTGCATGGTCTCTTTGCTTGTGGTTGTGTGCCTTGTTCCCAATGGGGATTAAATTCAGCATCTTATACTCTACCACTGAGCTACACTGCCAGCCCGCATCACTCCCTTTGGGTCATTCCTAACTTTTTCTTCTTTTTCCAATGGTGTGGTGTGAGAATTTAATTATTCTCTTCTTATGTCTATGAAGTTTACTACCAGGTCCCCCAGGTTTATAAATCAGCACGAAAAACTTTATGCTTATTTAAAATATAAATAAGCTGGCTGTCTTGCAGTAATTGCTTTTTGCCTGAAGGAGGAATCTACCCATACAACTTCCTTAAGGTACTTGGACCTAACTTTTTCTGGCTATTCGCAAGAGGTCTGTGGTTTTCTAGCTCTTACTAATTTTTCACAGGTAAATAACACGTTCAATTTTGAATCATAAAATTCAGAGCTCAGTTCTATATTTACCTGTATTTTATTTATTCTATATTTATTTCTATATTCTATATTTAATTCAGCACCTTTATCTAGACTAGTGTAAATAAGCATACGTAATTTTTGTCCAGGTCAAGAGTTCTTTCCTATTTGTCCAAATAGGCACTCTTGTTTTAAAGCAACTCTCCAATATTCAATTACTGAGACACCTAGTATCAATTATATGATTAAGTCAAACCATGTTGTCAGCTTTGTTCATACCTTTTGGTAGAAATTAATAGAGCATCATGTAAAGAAAAGGTTGAGATTATTCAACTACCTCAATTCAGTATTTAAAGTTTTTAGATACCATCCTTTATTTCAGCATAAGGAGATATAATTTCAACCAATTTCTGCCTTGTTTATACTTCTGATAGTCCTTCAATGCAAAGTCACTTATTTCTATCTTATATGATTTATTTCTTCCAAGGGGAAAAAAAATGGAATGACTATTGTTATTTTGTTGCCAAAAAATGAATTATCTCATATATGTGAGCTTCTTATCTGCATTATTATCTTACATTATTGCAGCCAAGATTTAATAATTAAATGTATACATTACTCCATGCATTTAAATTACATATTTTACTTTTTCCATACACTTAACAATTAAATGTAAGCTAAAGTATGTATAACTTATTTTCCTTAAAAAAATCATACAACACAGAGAAAATTAAAGCTTATTCTATAAATGAAATTAAAAGTTATTCTATAAATAATTTCAAAATGAATTTCTAGGGCTTTTCAACATGGCTGATCAGAGGAGGAGCTACATTAGAACTATTTAGAGAAAATCAACTAAAAACAAAGATAGTTGGAAGAAAGGGAGGGACATTCTTCCTGATGAGAAAATTCAGAAGGAAAATTTCTCCACTATTGGTGGGAGTGTAGACTGGTGAAATCACTGTGCAAATCAGTGTGCATATTCCTTAAAAAACTAGGACTGGAGGTTCCATTTGACTCAGCTATTCTCCTTCTCCGTATCTTCCCAAAAGAATTAAAAACATCATTCCACAATGATATATGCACACCCATGTTCATAGCAGCACAGTTTGTAATAGCTGAATGGATAAAGAAGATGTGCTTTTTATACAATGGAGTACTACTCAGCCATATAGAAAGATAAGCTTGAGACATTTCTAGGTAAATGGATGCACTTTAAAACCATACTCTTAAGTGAAATAAATCAGACACACATGTGTAAATATCCATTGTTTCTCTGGTATGAGAAACTGAAAGTATACAAAAGGACCAAAATGTATAATAGATAATCTGAAATGGGAAGAATCATTCCCCTTCAAATGGGAAGGGGCACTTTCCCAAGGGAAAGAAGAGGGGGAAAAAAGGAATGGGAAAATAGAGAAAAGAAATATAAAATAGAAACAAAGCTTTTGTAAGTAAGGAGAGGAGGAAAGGATGAAGAAAAGCAGAATGGGAACAAATAAGAATTAAGATAGATCATGTACAAAAAAAGATATATCATGTACAGACACAGATTCCATATGATGAATATGATCATTATGTACATCTAAAATGTACCAATAAACTTAAAAATTTAAAAATGAAATGCTAAATAACACTTTTTAGAAGTTACTATTGTCTTAAGCTCAAGAAATATAAAGATAAGTTCTATGTTTCTCAAGAAACCTGACTATGTATTATGTGTGTACAGTATTAAGCACTGACCTAACAACCAAATTTGAATATATAGGGCTACTTTTTGCAGAATCTAATGTTATCATTTCCTGATAATGGATTATAAAAGCAAAAGTGTGCACTATTATTTTCATGAAGGTTAAAATACACATATTATTATATGTTTTTTTTTTCCTTGTTAGAGTCATGGCCTTCGGATAGATTAGCATTATGAGAGTTGTCCCCATGCCAGATTGTAGGCATTTGCGAGCAGAAATAGTCTTACATTCAAAGTGAATTTCACCTGATAAAGCATGCTATCAATGTAATGTATGATTATTTTCTACATAGCTTAACCTTTCCTGAGGCTGTGTATTGAAAGCCAATATAAAGGAGCATTCTAAGTAGGTCACTGACTATAGTGGTCCACTTGTGTCTATTTCTATTCGACAATTTTATCTTCTAAAAGCACATGATCAACTTGTGCAAGATCAGTGACGAATTGAGTTGAATGTGATTTTTTTAAAGTATCTATCAGTGGTGTAAATTATAAATTTTATTGGACCTATTATTTGGAGTAAAACTATTTACAAAGTCAAATAATAACCTCAAAGATTAAGTTACACTTTTGCAAAGCATATTATTTGCTACTGTTAGGGTTTTTTTCACTAACTATTATGATATGTCTGAACTCTTTTATACAATATTTTTACACCAAAAATACTCAAATATTAATATAATTCTCTTGTTTTGGCTAGCAATCCTGTGACATGCCTCTTTTCCAAACTAAAGGGCATCTAAATAACATAATAAATGTTTCTGGTAAATTTCTTCAGTTTCTGTCCAGGACTAATGTTCTGCAATGTATTTCCTTTAAAATGTACTTTTCAGTGAGATTATTCCCCTCCAATAACTTATTATATATGTACTTTGTTGATTTAGTTCTTTCTACTATATGATTGTATTTTACTTTTTCTAAGTATACTGATTTCTGCAGTTATAAACTATGCATCCCAAATTACTCTCTGGGTGGTTTATGTAAATAATAATAATCTAAACCCCTGAGGCTTCCTCCCTGTCCCCACTGGAATCCCACTGACCTCTTTTCAGCTTGAAAAGGTTCTAGCTATTGCTGATTTTTTTCCTTCCCACTGGCAATTTTCAGCCTACTGTGCTTCTTCATCTGGTTTCTTGACTCTTTCTTGACTTAAGAATTAATTATTGAAATGTATCAGATGTACTCTGAAAATGTCAGTGTACTTGGTTGGATTTTCTAAGAAGCACAGCTTTTCAGCCAATATGAGCTTGGAACTGAATTTCAAGTAGTGCCTTCTCCACACATCCTTTTCACAGGCAACACAAAAACATGCAGATGATCTATACCATCTCTGAAAAGGTTTGTGCTGTAGAAGGCCATTTGTCTTTATCACTTTAAAACAGAGTGTTTACCTTTGCATTTTAGTGCCTTTCTTCATATCAATACTTTAACAAACACTTTGTGCAGAACTACGAGAGGCTCAGAGAAGCTGTCCATCTATCCTCCTGCCTCCAAAACAGCCCATGGCTAATTTAATCTGTACAGTTCAGATCGCTATTGATCCTGGCATAAAAGGAATTCACAACTCCCTTGTATGAGGGGGAATATTTTATACACCTTATTCTCACAAACACAGGCACAGTAATTTATATTCTGAATAGCACAAAAGGCAGGTTGAAAGTAGAAGCACTTTAAATAAAAAGATTAACATCTCTCAAAAAGAGATGCAGAAGAATTTAAGAAAACCTTCCTGTCACAGGCTTAAGAAACAATGCTTTAGGAGTGAAGCTCAGCCAGTCCCAGCACCTGGAAGGAATCTCCCAGCCTCCATCCCAGGCTCCTAGGGCAGTGAAGCTCAGCCAGTCCCAGCACACAGAAGGAAGCTCCCCGGCTGCCATCCCAAGCTCCTAGGGCAGAGAAGGTGAGCTGCGTGGGCGCCAGAAGCACACTCCCTCCCCCCGCATGGAAATGAGAAGACACATAAATAAGCCTCAAAAACAGACTTCCAGATCACCTACAGCAACCCCAAAGGGAAAGGAGTTGGAACACTCTGATACTCAACCACCTGTACTCTCTGAACTGGCAACCAAAGAGGATATGGGAAAAATGACATCAGAAATAATTACTCAGGTAACAGCAAAGGTTTTGCTCATGGTGCAAGACATGATTAATAAATCTACAGAGGACAAAGATAAAAAAATAGAGGATCTGAGAAACATGATGGAATCCCAACATAGGAAACAAATGTAATCCATAAAACAGATACAAACAGATTTCCAAGAGATTAAAAACTCCATCAAAAGTCTGGGCAGCAGAATGAACCAATGTGAGGCTAGAATTTCACATATAGAAGATAAGATTGCAATTAGTGAGGAGGAAAAGAAAAATTGCTTTAAAATTGTAAGGGAACATGAGAAATCAATCCAGTAGCTGCTAGATGATGCAAAGAAGAATAACATAAGACTGATTGGAGTCAATGAAGAAACAGGAGAGAGTGCAGATGACATAAAAAAACTGTTCACAGAAGTGATGGCAGAAAACTTCCCAAGGAGGGGAAAAGAACTTGACATACAGACAAGTGAAGCATATAGGACTCCAGCTAGCCTTAGTAAAAAAAAAAAAAAATCTACACATAGGCATATAATAGTTAGGATTCCAGAAATCCAACAGAAGAATAAATTTCTACAAGCAGTGAGAGAAAAGAAACAAATCACATACAAAGGAAAGCCCATCAGAATCACAGCAGACTTCTCAATGCAAACGCTCAAGGCAAGAAGAGTTTGGAGTGATGGATTTCAAGCCCTAAAGGAAAACAGCCTCCAACCCAGATTGATGTGCCCTGCAAAACTATCTTTCAAAATTGATGGAGAAATAAGATCCTTTCATGCTAAGGAGCACCTCAGGAACTTCATGAATGCCAAACAGGTCCTCCAGAAATTTTTAAACAATACCCTAGGAAAAGACAATGAGGATCACAACCCCAGGAAACCCAGCAGAATGAATCCATTGGGCGTGACAAATTAAATGCAAAGGGGGAGAATCCAACAAAAAGAACAAGTCATGACAAGGCTTTTAAAACTTTTAACTTCATCTCCCTAATGAGTGTATAATTCAATCTTATTATTGTACTGATTAGTATTTTTCTGATCCTAGAGTTGCATACCATTCCTTGTGCTATACTGGATATTTATCATCTTCTTATGTCTACATTTTAATTGGGTTGTCTATTAATGAGCTCTAAGAATTCTTTATATATTCTGCTCATAGGTTATATGCATTGTAAATATGATCTGTTTAAGGACTACTTTTCATTTTAATGATGTCATTTAAAGTTCTAAATTTTGATGGAATCTCATTTATCAATTTTTTTCTTTTATACATCATGTTTTTTTGTATTCTAGGTAGTTCTTGCCTACCCTGAATTCATAAATATTTTCCCTTGTAATTTCTTCTTAAAGTTTTATACTTTTAGGCTTTCTTATTTAGGTTCATAGATCCCTTCAAGTTATTTTCATGTATGGAAAAAAAGGGTTGAGGTTAATTTTTTATATACGGATATCAGGTGTTCTAGGGCCGTTTGCTGCAAACACTATCTCTTCCTTGGCTCTTGAATTGAGTTTATATTCTATAAAATGCTAATGTTAAATAATCTTTGAAAACTCAGTGGACCATATATGTGTGGTTCTATTTCTAGATTCTCTGTTTTATTCCAATGATCTATATGTCTTTCCTTACACCAACACTGCTTTGATTGCTGTAGCTTTAGAAGAAGTCTTAAAATTGGGTGCTAAATGTGTTCCAACACTGTTTTTGTTTTTGTTTTTGGCTTTTCTGGATCCTTTGTACTCCTACATAACTTTTAAATTTCAATATCCAATTCTTCATTTATAGCAAGTATACACAGACCTGAATTTTTATATATACCTTGTGTTTTCTAATCCTACTAAATTCAAGTACAAGTCCTAGGGGCTCCTACAGATTTCTTAGTATTTTCTCTGTAGATGATCATTTCATCTACATATAAAGATTTTGCTTCTGCAATGCCAATCCTATCCTAGTTGTGTCATTTTACTGCCAGACTATTTTGGTTTAGACCTATGTTTCAAAGTCTAATGGACAGATGAAGATTAGGCATATATGCCCTTGTTCCCCACTTTTGGGAGAAACCATTGTATTTTCTCCATTCATAGAAGGAGTTTTTGTTGGAAGTATGGAGTACATGTCTTTGATCTGTTGAGAAGGTTCTGTTCTACTTCTAGTCTCCTGATAGCTTTTACTATGAACAGCTGTAGAATATAGTCCAATATTCTTTCTCCAACTAGTGACAGGATCATATGGCTTTCTCCTTTCCTCTCTTAAAATGATTACTTTTGGGGGTGGATCTTCCAATGCTGAACCAACACTGCCATCCCTATAACAAAACCACTTTCTACATACTGCCAGATCTGACTTCTAAGCGTTTGTTTTGTTAAACAAATTTCTATCTACATTCATACTTTTTTCTTCTATTATCTTTATCCAGTTTTAGGATTAGCACAGTGTTAAGTTCCTAAAATGAGGGGAGAAGTGTTCCTTCTTTTTTCTGCTTTAATTGTTTGATATAATTTATCAGTTAAAATGTTTATGAGCCTGCTGTTGTCATATAGGCAGGTTTTCAAGCTAGGAATATACTTTCTTTAATAGGTGCTATTCAAATTTTATATTTCCTCCAGAGTTAGTTTCATTAATTTGTCTTCTAAGTTACTTTTTAGAAGTTGTCAAATTTATTGCAAAATAGATTTGTGTAATATGCTTTCTATATCCTTTTAAATTCTGTAAAATCTGTGGTAATGTCTCCTAGATCTTAATATTGTAATTTAAAAAATGTATAGCTGATATTATGTAACAGGAAGAAAAGGTCTAAAAGAGCAGAGTAATTGGGAAGGGTAGGGGAAGGGAAAAGAGGGAAAGGAAAAAATATAAGAAGAGGAATAAAATGGAAGCAAGGTCTTTACAAATAGGGAAGGGTGGAGGGGGTGAAGGGAGGGCAAGGGAAGGGGAAAAAAAATAAGAACCAAGAGACTTATGTAATTTTACAAGATCCCAATGATGAATGTACCTGTATTTTATACCTAAAATGTACCAATAAAGTTAATGGGGGAAAATATATGATGCTTTAACCCAGGAAATATAATGTTAAAGGAATCTTAATAAATATATACACTTAAGTACATTAGATTTTAAACTTCATCATTCTAAAATAATTACTAGGAAGCTACTATATTTTAAGTTCTGCCTTAGGTGCTATTTCACTAGTGTTTAAAATTCACCAAAGAATCAATATCTCTAGACTTATAGAACACAATATTGTAGTAGAGGAAGATAAATAAGAACATAACAAAACAAATAAATGCATGATAGAGGTATGTGGTTTATTCTGTGAAGAGAAAAAAAGGAAGTAGGTTGGGCATGCCTGGAGTGGTGTCACTGGTATTTTAAGTAGAATAGGAATTTCCATTTTAACTAGAGTGGATGATCATTTAAAGATGGTGAGAATGGGAATACTGTGGGAGAAGTAGTATGAATAAAGGATAAGACAAATGTAACATCCCTTGGCAGGTGTACTTTTGGCATGTTTACGGTGGATCAAGGAGTCTGCTTGGAGGAATTATACTGAGTCAGCAGAAGAGTATTGGAATCAGAGGGCTCACAGGACCTGGTTGCAAAAAGCTATGTAGGCCAGTTTATGGATTTGGCTTTTGTAGAGCACTGTGAAGTAATCAGCCCATGAATTTAAAGAATCATTCTACTTTTTCATTGGTGGGAGTTGTAGAAGTGATCATAATACTATAGGGATGGGATAATGGAGTGTTTGTTTTTTCATGTGCTATTATGCGGTTGTTGAGAAGAAACTTAAAATGATGTGTCCAATTCAGATTGTCATTGATCCTTGTATAAAAGGAATTCACAACTCCCTTGTAAGTGGTGGGATATTTATAGTTTGTGAGCCTTATTCTCACAAACTCAGGCACAGAAATTCATACACTGAATGACACAAGGCAGGGTTGAGAGTAGAAACACTTTCATGTGATTTGGAGGGGGGAGCTAATGGAATTCTCTGCAGTTCGGAAGGAAAATGCAGAGAAAAAAAGGAGTCGATGGTGTTTCTGAGACTTTGGCTTTTGCCAAATGACACATCCTCCAAGCCTGTCAAACCTCATTAATTGGAATGAAGTAAACTATAGGAAATAATGTATAGGAGGAACTAGATGTAGGCCAGGGTAAAGCTGTTGCTTAGAATGTGTGAGGATCTGGGTTTAATCTCCAGGATGACTCTACCTGAAAAGAGTAACAATCTACAATAGTCATATATGAAAAGTCCATAGATTATAGCCAATTTTCACAGCTGAGCTATCTACCCGATACATATTATATACATTATTCATAAATATATAAATGTAACATGTGTAGCAACCATAACAACAGATAATTGTATGATATTCCATAATATGGATAATCCAAATATTTTTCAACTCATGGGCTAAGTTAGATTGTTTTTGTTTCTTCAATATATAAAGGTACACATAATTTTATATTTGTTTAGCATTATTGTAACTTTTTAATTTTTGAGTACCAAAAAGTTAGGGTTTTGGGTTAAATGATAGAACAAGTGCTAAATTTTCTTTTACATTTTTCTAGACAACTTCTGAATAAAATTGTTAAATTTTACTTTTTTATGAATACAAATTTGCAAATACAATAGTTGCTACCTCATTGAGTCCTACCCAGTATCAAATAAAATCATGTGTAGGGCCGGGGATTTAGCTCAGCGGTTTCGCCCCCCGCTGTGCAAGCTCAAGGACCCGAGTTCGATCCCCAGTAAAAAAAAAAGAAAAAAAGAAAATCGTGTAAAAAATGACATTCATTTTGATGCCTCCATATGATCAATTCTTGCTCATGTAATCTTCTTGTTGGTTGTAATATTTTACCTAGAATTCTTTAAACCATTGATTAACCACTTTTTTATAAAAGTAGAGAGTGATAAATTGGAATGGCCTGCTCTCAAATAATATTTTTAAAATACCTTTCATTATTTTTAAAAGTTTTAGAAAGATAACATCATATACTAGAATACTTAGAACTTGGTAGATGCATTAACTTTTTTCTTTTTTATTGTTTGAATTTTTACAAATTTCATTTCATATGATCTTTAATATGGATGTCACAGTTTTATATTCATAGAAGAATTAGAGATTATGCAATCTTCTCAATAATGTACTTGTTACTATTTCATAATAACTGGTTTTGTTTTAATACAAGATTATCTCTAATAATACATTGTGCAAATTTTATATAAAGAATTTTACATGAAATTAATGTTGAGCATATAATAAAATTTGATGGTGTTGAATCTTTTATCTGAAATTTCATTTTTGGTAATTCTTTTTTCTTTCAACTTTTCTTGTTCTCCACTTCTCCACAATCTGTTTATTTCCCCCTTGAAATGAAACCCTACCATTAACATTCCCCCTACCCATTCCAACATGATGAAATGATCAACAATAATCAGCTATAAAATACAAAAAAATGTGTGCTAGGAGAAGAAAATGATCAAACCATTTGGATTACAAATCTCTTTAAACAAAAGTGTTTTGAATTTTTAATTACTTTGACAAAAAATCTTTCCAAAAGAACAACTGAGGCATTAAACAAACACTAATCATTATATACCATTCAAGTGACATCATCAGAGGCTACTAAGGTAGAACTTACTTGAGCTTTTTGACAACCTTTGAAGATATTTAAGGTTTCCTTTTGCATATTACAAGTGTGTAGAAAATGAAACTGCACTTTTGCAGTCTCAAAAATGTAGCAAATGGATTTTATGACACCATTTGGCCATGTACACCCCCCACCCAGCATTTTCCTCAGCTCTATGCCCTTGGTACCACACTGTAACTCTTGAGAGCCTATGTATCACAGAAACTGAGAGCTGCTCGAGACTCCTTCTGCAGGTAATACAGTTCCTTTTTGCTTTAGAGTCTTGTCTTGACTTTCTTTCCCAGTGAACATAAAAGTTATGTTTACATGCTACTGCAGTCTATTGTGTTCAATAGCACTATATCTAAAAATGTAAATATCACAATTAAAAAGCACTTTATTCCTAAAAACGCCTAATGATCATCTGAACTGTTAAAAATGGTTCTGTTACATTTGTTTGATGCAGGTTGCCACAAACCTTCAATTGTAAAACCTGCTTTACCTGCCAAGTGCATGAAGCAAAGCACAATAAAATTAGTTATGTCTATAATAATACTTCAAAATTGGGTCATTACAGTATAAAGTTCACCAGAAGCACTTCAAATAACATTCTACATTTTTTCCACTCTTCATTGCTTGTTTACTAAGCAATTTTACTTATATTTATACATTTATCCTTTTAAAGGTTGTGAAATAATAGTTTTAGAAGAGTGTGATTAACACATTAAATAATTTATTTTAGAACCTCCAATGAATAAATAGTAATACTGAAACATAGATCTTTATATTGTGTGAGAAATCTTTTTCTACTTCACACTTCCTTAAATGTTTATATATTAATATAAATAAGTTGTTCATCCTCCACTTGAAAGTGTGCATAGGAAGACTCTTACTGTAAATGATGAGAGAGCAATAGGATCCTGGAGAAAGTAAAGGGGACATGAGTACGAAAAAAGAGAATTGAGAACCACTGAGTTAACCTATCTTGACTGAGCTCTCTCAAGGGAAAGACAAAATCTTTAGTTTTCTCTGATGTTCTAGCATCATATAAATAAAAAAGGTATTAAATGTATAATAACAGCAATGAAATAAAAATATAAATTAATGGTAAAAGGTGTAATATGCTTAGTGTTTAATATTTGAAATAAAATGAAAAGTGCAAATTTATGAAAATTTGTTAGTTCTCAAATAAACATTTGTTGTTGAGATCATCAAAATTGGCCGCATAATAAAATTTGTGCTCTTTTGCTTCTGTATATTTCTTATTTTGACACTGAGGAAATGTTTCCTAATAAATTATGTACTGTAGGGTGACATAAAATGAGCATCACAGAGGGAGGCATGGAAATTGATTCAGTAAAATTCTTTCACAAAAACAATCTTTCTATGTAAGCTGGGATAGCATTTGATGCAATGGAATGTGATTCATTTTTACCTTTCTTTTATAATATCAAACATTTCAGGTGCTTTTAAAAATGTGTGTGTATAAGTTATTTGATAAATATGCTTAGAACCCTTTCCCTCCTTAAATCATAATCTTCGTTAGTGGAAAAAGATGTTTTCATGTCCATTTCCTCATCTCTATCAAATTCTCAGGAATATTTCTCTTCTAAACATCAACCTCTTTCATCATCCTGCTCTTAATAAGTCTCAATATTGTTAGGTTTTTAAATAAAAGGCACTGAAAGTTTATTTATATTCTTATAATTATTGTTATCTTATTTATGTCTAAACAGCCACTGGGGGACAATAAACATACAATATAGCCAAAAGACATGGAAGCAGGCCATAGAGGCTAAACTGTTCTTGTGGTCGTTTCTAGACAATTTCCTTCTTTGCCTAGCTTTCTCATGAATATCTGTGCCTATGGAGGAATGTTACTCCTATTGAATGCTTACTTACTAAAGTGTGAAGAAATCAGGGCTCAAGAACCAAACGCTGTAGAAAAGATTGGAAGAGAAATATTGGGTTGGATATACTAAGCATAGCTCAGTAGCATATGATAGGACAACTTCCCTACGAGCTCTATTCACCCTTGCCACAGCCGTCCTCATCTCCGGTCTCATTTTAGTGGGTTTCCTTTATGTACTTTGTGGTCCCTTGTACTTGCTGTTCTCTTTGCATTTAGTGCTTGTGATTGTCTTTATTTATATGTCTCATTATCTTTCACAGTGAGAAACTACTAGTCCCTAATTCCAGGCCTGATCATCTGTAGGTATTAAATGTCTATCTATTGGAAAAATTGTATGAATCATGAAAGTACTCAAGCAGTGCATGTAGATAAAGGTAGCCTAAAACATGCTGTACCAAAAGAAATTAATAATAACAATATTGCAAATGAAAATAGGTGATTCTTATTAATCACTTACTAAGCACAGATGCTTGTCTAAGTAGTTTTCAGCCTTTATCTCATTTCATCTTATTACAATCCTAGAGAAAATAGAGTTGTTATAGGCTTCATTGTTACAGAAATAATTTGCATGATAATTATTCTTCTGATATTTTCACTTTCCTGGTATAACCTATGTTTTTTTACTTATCTTACATTATTAAACACTTTAATGAAGTACAGATCTACTTTACTATAAATTGTCGATTCACAAAGATGATATTTGCTCTAAAATAGATACAATTTAGGTTATATCTGTGCCTTAGGATATTTTATAGACTATCCCATAGAAAAAATACAGGCGAGGAAGTCTGTATAGAAAAGAACAGACATTTGTGATGTAGATATGTTATATAACTATGCAAGGAGAAGACACTGTGTTAGTAACAACACTCTCACTAAACCCAGAATATTTTTATATGCAGATTTTCATGAATTTACTTGAGATTAAAATAAATGTGTCATCTATTATTCATTTCACTAACTTTCAAGTACTATTTATGTATACTTTTTAACTACTGTTTGATTCGGAAAGATTTGAGGACACATTTGTTATCAGATTTTAGTATTATCGTTGCTATTGTTTGTTTGCTTTGTTTCAGTGATTTCACTTTTTCTAAAAATTTCTGTTAGCTAATGATCAAGAGTACAGAGTAAATCTGTTCCTTTATTTAGTATAATTTTCCCATATATTCCTCTTTTCATCTTGTATCAGATGCTAACTGTAAGGACTATTAAAGCTATACCCTGAAATGTATATTGAACTCTTATGACACTTTTATATGTAATACTCGTTCACTTAATATTAAAATTTCAACCTTTGATCATGCATTGGAATTTTGCTGAAAATGTTAGTAGTGTTTTCACTAGCTCAACATCTTGTCATATACGTTCTCATTTCAAATGACTGTTTTTTGATACACAGGTTAGTATTTGCTGAAATGTAATTGATGTGTTCTCTGCTGTTTAATTTTCTGAGATTGTAGTCATCATTTTACTAAAATTTGCCACATTTGTATTTAATTTGCACTTGAAAATTTGGGAACAAAGCTAGATTGTTAGAGTCAGAAGGAAAGAAAACACAAAACACCTTTCCTCTTGATGTCTTGTAATATTTGTAACATTCTATGAGTCACTAAAGAATACTTTAAAGATTCAGGGAATATATGGGGAATATATTATTTATTTCACATTTAATTATTTAATTCTTATGTTCTTTAAGTACATTAATACTGTATGTGGAAAATAGAATAAAGAGAGCACTTTTAGTATTTCTTTTTCTTATGGTATACTTAGAATCTGTAGTGGGGCTATTTTAAAAACAGATTTTAAAAATAAAGTCCAGGGTGTAGAATAATTACTATTTTAGATGTTTGATGTTGCTATAACACTGAGTGAAAAATAATGATACTATTATTTATTTATTTATTTATTTAGCAAGTTTACTAAGTTAGGCTCCTCCAGGCTATCCATGAGCTTGCCATAAAAGTACAAAAGTAACTTCACATGACACACCATTTATCACATTTTATAATTTAGCAAGTTTTTTAAAGAATTTGACTTATGAAAAGTAAACATTCACCACTTTCTCACTCAGAAGAATCATTGCAAAATTAGGTATAATATGAACACTAGATTTGGAATTTAAGTAAGAAACAAATTCAATATTCACTAAAATAAGCATAAAAGATCATTTACAAAAGTAATTACTGTGCAGTCTTGAGACCATGAAAGAAACAATATAAATTAAAGCTGGAGGAAGTAGAATATGAGGAATCAGTCAGCTAAGAAGAAATTCCAGAGTTTAGGCAGAAAGGTTGTGGACAGTTGTAGTGGAGGTGGTAAACAATATCTAAAGTAAAAGTGTAGTCAATGAATCTAAAATTCATTGAACAA
The DNA here is from genome assembly GCF_053883595.1 of Heterocephalus glaber. Classification (NCBI taxonomy): domain Eukaryota; kingdom Metazoa; phylum Chordata; class Mammalia; order Rodentia; family Bathyergidae; genus Heterocephalus; species Heterocephalus glaber. The sequence continues at coordinate 38,257,376 of NW_028258138.1, forward strand.
GGAAATGTTGTGAGAAAGAAACTGAATATGTCCGAATATAAAGGGAGCTTGTTGCAAGTTCAGTTTTTTTTTTCCAATGGAAAATATTTTTTAAATTCTTTTAGTAGTTTAAACAATGGACCTTTTACAGATATTTTTCTCATGGTTAGATGTATTCTTAAAATATCACTTTGGTAAAGTATATATTTTAATTTCCATTTTTAATTGAGGACATTAATTGAGAAATGGCACATTTTTACATTTTCATATTTTATTCAAAGTTGCCACATATATCTCTGATACCATGATCTTGCCATCACTAAAGCCATTTGTTGAATCATTTAACATTGTTTCTTCAAAGCATATCTTCATTTCTATTCAAGCTATCTCTGCTACTATAAAACTTTTTGATTTATCTATGCTTTGCTCAAAGTTTTAATTCAATCTCTATCTTTTTGCTGTTCATGAGGTAATATATTTCTTAAAATATCTTTTGAAATTTTGACAGGAAACATGAAGGCTTATGTATATGATTAAATCTGTTACTTTTTTTCAGTCTATGAATCATATAAAACGGCCTTTATATCAGAAATATCAATGAATGAAATCATTTGGTAAATGTATCTCTGGCAATAATTGCTAGAGATCATTGAAATGAGGAAGATGTATTATAAGTTTTCTTAGAAATTATTTTTTAGATCAAATGAATCAACCACAGTTATAGCAGCAAATACTCAAGATACTGGTAATTTGAATAGAGCTGAACAAAGAAACTTCTAACAAAGGAATATGTAGGATATAGGAAGACCACAAGGAACAGTGTGCTACCATATGGTTGATAACAGAGGAGGTATTCCTAGCCCTCAGCCTGAAGATGCAAGAGAAAATAATGATTTTTAAGGTAAGAAAGAGAATGGTGAAGTAGATAAGGACACCTTTAAAAGTGAGATAGAGCCACCTTGGTGTAACCCTGCAGGAAAGTCCAGTTCTGATCTCTTTCTTTTCTCCCTCTGATCTCCTGAAACAGGTCCACATTCAAGTAACTTAAGCAGAGGCCAAAGCAAAAATGTCCATTGTGTAACTTATCAGGGCAGAAAGAGATGGAAAGAATAGAGAGTACGGCGTGGATCTGGACAGGGGAAAGAAAAATCCAGTACAGGGAAAGCCTTAATCTCTCTCCTCTCTTTTATTTCATACATGTGTACAGAAAGACGTATGGTCATACATGTGTAAATTAGGGTTTTCCAAAAGCAGTCATGATGTGGAATTGAGATTATGGTTATGTTAGAAAGGTTAAACTTTTATCATCTGTCAAGGAAGTGAGCCAGTAAAGAGCATTCTGAGGAGACCAACCATTCCAATGTCTTCTGTCTGGAAGATCTCCCTACAGCTACTACTCAACCCCAAACATTATCATCTAAATTGCCACACCTCTGGGAAAAGATCCCTGAGATATTTTTATACTACAAGTAAATAAAAAAGATTGATCATGGAAATGTAGAATTAAGACAATAAAAATAATTTTCAAAAGAATTACAATTGAAAAGACATAGGTAAGGTGGGGAAATAAATAACAAAAGTAAGGCCAGAAAATAAAGCACATATTGTCAGTATTGTCTGTGGTAAATTCTTTCCTTACTCAATAGGTACAAATAAAAGATGTTTACAGAGATATTTTTGTCATGCAGCTGCGAAGGTAGGCAGGTCTGCTTCCCATGATTGATGATATTGTTTTTCCTTTCAAATGACAGAATTTGTTAAAAAACTAAAACAAAACAACTTTGCTTCCAGGAACATTGGGAGCTGTACTGGATATAGCAGATGTATGGTGTGTATACAATATTCAGACACCTTAAAATATATTTAAAATGGTGTAACATTATTAAAAAAGTGGCAAGACCAATCTGGGATTTGAGGGAGCAAGAAAGACAGGTCATGATAAAGAAATATTGGTGGAGACAAAATGTAAGAAGAAGAAGGAAGAAATGTAAGACATAAGTTGCTTTTCCAAAGGGGAGAATATAAAATGAAAGACTTGCCTGGAAGGAGAAATAGCCAAATACTATGAGCCCTGATGTAGGACATTGCTTCAGTACTGCTGCAATTTTTGTTTTCCCAACAGTCAGTCCATTTAACACACACACACACACACACACACACACACACACACACACACACACACAGAGGCTGTGTACCTGTTTGCAAGATACAAAATTTCTAGGCTACCTTCTCAAGAGTCACATACTACTTCTTCAGGAGAGATGATCTAGGGCTAGCTAGGAGCAAGTAGATTAGAGAAAACTGAAAATGAAATAGACAAGTACAGAATTGTATACTGAGGATAGTGGAAGTCAAAATGCCTGTCAGGAGGTAGCACAGCTGGACTCAGTTGTTTTTTAGTCACTATTTCATATGGAACTTGCTGCAACTCTGCAAGTTTGGCTAAGCACTAACCACGAAGATCATTCTACATTGTCTTATTCTTTCATATAGGCCACTACCTATAACAACAAAGAAAATGTAGGCCTACATTTGCCACTTTGAGTATTTACTCTATGTGATCACAGAATGATGCACATCAAGCTTCCTAAAGAAGTTTTGTGAGAATGTAAAACAAAAACAACAGAAAACATTACTGTTGATTGCAAATTTTTCTCCATAAAACAAAGGCATATTGTCAGTCTTTCTATTTGTTTTAAAAAGAGAAAGTAACATTTTAACACCACTTTTAAAAATACTATTTTAGAACATTCTTAGTTTTAAAAAGTGTGCAGTGAAAAGGAGTATCAGTTCATAAAAGGATAAAATGGAAATAATCATATGAAGTAAACATAGATTTCAATTTATACCAAGTTACAAATGATCATAAGTTCGATACTTTTGAGTTCTGTGTTACAGGACTCCAACTTTGGTGGCTTAATTATACATGTTGTTTTCAAAGTCCATTGTTTTACATCAATAGGTTTTCTCATGGTTCAATTCTGGTACCATCCGTAATGGTGTAGCCCCACAAGACTGCCACTTGAGATGTGCTGTGTTTTAGACATCCCCAGTTACCAGAACTTCTGCTTGGTTGACTAAAATTTCAGGAGCTTCCATGGCCCTGTTCAAGGTTATAGAGTTTTCAAGAATGTTTACAGAATTTTAAAAAAAGCACTGTGATTAAGCCCTACTACCAAAGCTATGACTCAAGAAAACCAAATGAAAGAGATGCATAAGTATGTATGGAAGTATGGCCCAGAATTTCCATGGCGTCTCTAGACATTTCAGTCTCAAGTATACTGATGTGCTCACCAATATGAGTGAATCCTTAACTATATATATTCATAGCATGAAAAGCAATGTATTGGTTTAAGCATCTGGAAAGCCAAGAATTAAGCTACGTTTAGACATGATTTGAGGCTCAAATAACGTAATCATGTATTTTTCATCAACTTTGTCCCTACATTCATTTAATTTGGTTATATTCTTAGTCTTTGATCATAGAAAGTAATAATGTAGTCTAATTTTGGATTCTGATTGCTTCATTTTTACCTACATATATACATGAGCATTGGCTCTTTCATTATCAGGATGAGAAAAAGATGGTCTCTCTCCCTCTCTCTCTGGTGTGTGTGTGTGTGTGTGTGTGTGTGTGTGTGTGTGTGTGTGTGTGTGTGTTGTGTTTGTATCAGTCCTTGAATACAGAATTTAGCCAGTTTGAGTTACTGTTTTAGACTAATCATTTCTTCAGATGGATTGGGTACTCTGAATAGTGGCATGAATCTTATGCTGATATTTATGAAGAAGGAAATAGAACCAAGTGATTAGCTGCCCTCCCACACCCTCCACTCCGTGCAAGAAAGGCATATGCAGAAAAATCAGCCCTGCTTGACAGACTAAAAAGTAGTAGATGGTCACTACTAGTCTCTTGGAGATATTTTCTTCTAGTACAATTTTTAATGAAGAAGAGAAGATAACAAATCACTGGTCAAAATGTAGAACTTGAGGTGATTAAAGAAACAAAGAGGGAAGACTGGAGTGTTAGAATTAATTATTAAATATAAGTGAGAATAAATATTTCAACAAATCTTTCTTATTGTTCTTTTTATTAAAAGCTACACAAAAATATGTCTTATTCCCTTAACCAGTCTCTCTGTACATAAATTTTAAGTATCTTTGCAGAAATAAGTTTATGTTACTACATTTTCAATCACTTTAATTTCAAGATGAAGTCAATATGTTGACTTTAAACTTTGCTTTTACAGCTAAAGTAATTTATCTCAGTCTAAAAGACACCAATCTTTTGTCATAATAATTGGACACATAGATCCTGTTTCATTTCAGTGTAGGATATTTGTTGTTAAATTATTTTTAAGGAGTTTTGAAAATTTCGATGAAATCTGATAAATATCTAAGGATATCAAAATGAATCTTTCCATGAAAGTTTTGATTTTCTGCTTTGAGACATCATATATTTAATGATATTACCTCTTTTTTTCCATTTAAAAATAAATATAAATGATTTTGACTTAATGAGTGGAAAATAGAAAGCTGTGCTACTACACTAAATATCATTTGTCAATAAGAAACTCTAAGTGAATTCTAAATGAAAGGATTGTTATAAGGGATAGTGCATAATTGAAGACAATTTATGTTGAGTGGACAACTAATAACTGACCTTATCAGTCATATCATTTTTCTTCAAGTGGCAATTAAGCCAAGAATGATATTTGTAAAAGAGAATTAGTAGTAACTACTCAATATTGATATTACATTATACATATTATATTTATTTTACATATATATGCTATAAAATATTCAATTTATTAATCAGGCTGTCTTCTAAATGATGACAGCATAAATATTAAATATATTAAAATATATTATTTTTTTCTCTTGACCCAATTTGACCAATGTTGAATAGTTTCCTTTGACAAAATATTGACTGCTATTTTACTTTGAACTTCAAAACATGATTTTAAGAAGATTTGACAAGGTTATTCCAAGAAATTGAAAACTAACAATTCAAAAATTTTATATAATTGAAACTCTTGGACCAAATAAAGAGAGAAATTTCACAATGATTGAATATAAATATCATTTTTTTATTAAATTCTTTTATTGGTACATTGTAGGTATACAACACAAATACATTTCTCATTGGGAATTGTACCTTTACATAATGCATCTTGGTTCTTATTTTTTCCCCATTCCTAGCCCTCCCTTCAACCCCTTCAGTCCTCCCTATTTACAAAGATTTTGCTCCTATTTTTCCATTTTCTCATATTAGTCCCATGCCCTTCTATCCTTTCCCCTAGCCCTCCCACTTCCTTCCCCTTTGCCACTTTTCTTCCTATTTCATATTACCTATTATACATTTAGTCCTTATTTACACTATCAGTTTCTCACACCAGAGAAACTATTCAGTATTTAATCATGTGTGTCCTATTTATTTCACTTAAGAGTATTGCCTCAATGTGCATCCACTTAGCTATAAATGTCTCTAATTTCTTATTTTTCATGGCTGAGTAGTACTCCATTTTATTAAAAAAAAAAACACATTTTCTTGATCCACTCTCCAGTTGTTGGGCATTTGGGCTGTTTCCAAGGTTTAGCTATTACAAACTGTGCTGCTATGAACATGGGTGCACATATATCACTGTGGTATGATTCTTTTAATTCTTTAGGAAAGATCCCCAGCAGTGGAATAGGGGGGTCAAATGGGAATTCCAGTCCTAGTTTTTTGAGGTCTCTCCATACTGATTTCCACAGTGCTTGCACCAGTCTACACTCCCACCAGCAGTGGAGCAGGGTTCCTCTTTCCCTACAGCCCTGCCAGCATTTGTTAAATGGTTGATTTCATGATAGCAGCTATTCTTTCTGGAGTGAAGTGGAATCTCAGCGTTGTTTTCATTTGCATCTCTCGAATGACCATTGATATTGAACATTTTTTCATGCATTTATTTGCTATTTCTACTTCTTTGTCTGAGAAATGTCTGTTCATTTCAGATGCCCATTTTCGGATTGGGTCTTTAAATTTAGGAAGTCTGATCTTTTTAAGTTCTTTATGGATTCGAGATAGTAAACCTTTGTCTGAGGAAGAGCAGGTGAAGATTTTTTCCCACATTGTGGGTTGTCTCTTCACACTGCTGGTGGTTTCTCTTGCTGTGCAGAAGCCTTTGAATAAGAAGAGATCCCACTTGTTAATTGTTTGTGCTAATTCACGGGCAACTGAGGTTTTGTTCAAAAAATCTTTTCCTACACCAATGCCTTCAAGGGTTCTACCTAACCTCTGTTCCAACTGGTTCAGAGTTTCTATTTTAATATTTAGATCTTTAATCCATTTTGATTTTAGTTTAGTGCATGGTGATAGATATAGGTCTAGTTGGAATCTTTGGCAAGTTGAAGCCCAATTTTTCCAGCACCATTTATTAAAGAGGCCATCTATCCTCCAGTGAGGGTGTTTGGCTCCTTTGTCAAAAATAAGATGGTTGAGTGTGTCTGGCGTTGTTTCTGCATCTTCTAATCTATTCCCCTGGTCGTCAGGTCTGTTTCTTTGCCAGTACCATGCTGTTTTTATCACAGTAGCTTTGTAGTAGAGTTGCAGGTTGGGGATTGTGATACCCCCTGACATGTCTCTGTTACCTAGAATTGCTTTTGCTATTCTGGGTCTCTTCTTGTTCCAAATGAATTTTTGGATTGTTTTCTCAAGGTCTATGAAGAATGCTGCTGGGATCTCAATTGGAATTGCATTAAATCTATATAGTAGCTTTGGAAGTATGACCAATTTCACTATATTAATCCTTCCTACCCAGGATCAGGGGATGTCTGTCCATTTTCTGATATCATCTTCAATCTCTCTTTTCAGAGTGCCATAGTTTTCAGAGAAGAGATCTTCGATTTCTTTGGTTAGAATGATTCCTAGGTATTTTAGTTTTTTGGATGCTATTGTGAAAGGAATTATTTGCCCTATTTCTCTCTCAGTGAGTCTGTCATTTGTGTAGAGGAAAGCTATTGATTTTTTGTGTTGACCTTGTAACCAGCTACTTGACTGAATTTGGTTATTAAGTCCAGAACACTTTTGATGGAGTTCTTGGGGTCTTCTATATACAGCATCATGTCATCTGCAAATAATGACAGTTTGACTTCTTCATTTCCTATCTTTATTCCTTTTATTTCTTTCTCTTGTCTAATTGCCATGGCTAATGTTTCCAGAACTATATTGAACAAGAGTGGTGATAGTGGACATCCTTGTCTTGTTCCTGATTTTAGTGTGAAGGATTTCAGTTTTTGACCATTTACTATGATAATGGCTATTGGTTTCTCATAGATGGCTTCTATCAGTTTGAGGTACAGACCATCTATTCCAATTTTTTGTAGGGTTTTTGTCATAAATGCATGTTGGATTTTGTCAAATGCTTTTTCTACATCTACGGAGATAATCATATGGTTTATGTCCTTGGCTCTATTGATATAGTGTATTAAATTTGATTGATTTTCATATATTGAACCATCCCTGCATCCCTGGGATGAATCCCACTTGATGAGGGTGTATGATCTTCTTGATGATCTTCTGCATTCTGTTTGCCATTATCTTATTAAGGATTTTTGTACCTATGTTCATTAGTGAGATTGGCCTATAGTTCTCCTTTTTAGTTGGGTCTTTCTCTGCTTTGGGGATCAAGGTGATGCTTGCTTCCAGGAATGAATTTGGGAGTATTGTTTCCCGTTCAATTTCATTGAAGAGTTTAAACAGTAGTGGCAGTAGTTCCTCTCTAAATGTCTTCTAGAATTCAGCAGTAAAGCCATCAGGACCTGGGCTTTTCTTAGTTGGTAATTTTTTATTACATTTTCAATTTCATTGGTTGATATTGCACTTTTTAGTATTTTTAGGTATTCTTCATTCAACTTTGGTAATTCGTATGTATCTAGGTATCTGTCCATTTCTTCTGTGTTGTTCATCTTATTGGCCTATAGGTTCTGGAAGTAGGTATTGATGATCCTCTGGATTTCTGCTGGGTCTGTTGTAATTTCACCCTTTTCATTCCTAATGGCATAGATTTGGGCCTTTTTTTTCCTTTTTCTGATCAGTTTGGCTAAGGGTTTTTCAATTTTGTTGATTCTTTTGAAGAACCAACTCAGCTTCATTGATTTTTTGTATCGTTCTCTTACTCTCCATTGCATTGATTTCTCCTCTGATCTTTATAATTTCCTCCTTTGTATAAGCCCTGGGGTTGTCCTGTTCTTCTTTTTCTAGAAGCTTGAGGTGCAGCATCAGGTTGTTTAATTGGGCTCATTCTGTTTTCCTAATATGCATATTCACTGCTATGAATTTCCCTTGTAAGACTGCTTTCATTGTGTCCCATAGATTCCGATATGTTGTATTGTCATTTCATTTAATTGAAAGAACTGTCTGATTTCTTCTTTAATTTCCTCTGTGAACCATTGGTAATTCAGAAGTGTGTTGTTCAATTTCCATGTGTTTATGAAATTTTTTGAGTTTCTTTTGTTATGGATCTCCAATTTCATCCCATTATGGTCTGATAATATACAGGGGATAACTTCAATTCCTTTGCACTTACTTAAACATGTTCTATATGTGAGTATGTGGTGTATTTTAGAGAATGACCCATGTGCAGCTGAGAAGAATGTGTATTCTGATTTTGTGGGGGTGGAACACTCTGTAAACATCTGTTAAGCTCATTTGTTCAAGATTTCAATTGAGTTCTAGTATTTCGTTACTTATTTTTAGTCTAGTTGATCTATCTATTTGTGACAGTGGGGTGTTGAGGTCCCCCACTACAATTGTATTAGTGCATATGTGACTTTTCATGTTTGTTAGTATTTGTTTTATATAGTCGGGTGCACTAGTGTTTGGTGCGTAGATATTTATGATTGTCATCTCTTCCTCTTGGATTCTTCCCTTTACAAGGATGTAATGTCCTTCTTCATCTCTCTTAGTCAGTGTTGGTTTGAAGTCTACTTGATCTGCAAAGAGGATAACTTCTCCTGCTCTTTTTCGGGTTCCTGTCACATGGAGTACTGTTTTCCACCCTTTAACTTTCAGTCTGTGAGTTTCCTTTTGAATTAGGTATGTTTCTTGTATGCAGCATATTGTTGGATTTTGCTTATTGACCCATTCTGCCAGTCTATTTCTTTTGATTGGTAAATTGAGACCATTAACATTGATGGTTATAACTGAAACATATTGACTTGTCATGGCCATGACTTTTTCTTTTTGTTGGGTTCTCCCTCTTTCCATTTAATTTCTTGTCATGCCAGATGGGTTCATTCTGGTTTGCTTCCTGGTGTTGTGATCCTCAATGTCTGTTCCTAGGATATCGTGTAAAATTCTTTGGAGAGCTGGTTTGGTATTCATGAAGTTCCTAAGGTGCGCTTTGTCATGAAAGTATCTTATTTCTCCATGAATTTTGAAAGATAGTTTTGCAGGTACATCAATCGGGGTTGGAGGCTGTTTTCAGGCTTGGAATATGTCACTCCATGCTCTTCTTGCCTTGACGGTTTGTGTTGAGAAGTCTGCTGTGATTCTGATGGGCTTTCCTTTGTATGTGAGTTGTTTCTTTTCTCTGACTGCTTGTAGAACTTTGTTCTTCTGTTGAGTTTCTGGAATCTTAACAATTATATGCTTATGTGTAGATTTGTTTTGATCAAGGCTATTTGGAGTCCTATATGCCTCACTTATCTGTAGGTCAAGCTCTTTTCCCCTGGTTGGAAAGTTTTCTGCCATTATTTCTGTGAAGAGATTTTTTATGTCATCTGCACTCTCTCCTGTTTCTTCATTGAGCCCAATCAGTCTTATGTTATTCTTCTTTGCATCATCTAGCAGCTGCTGGATTGATTTCTCATGTTCCCTTATAATTTTGAAGCAATTTTTCTTTTGCTGGTCACTAATTCTAATCTTATCTTCTTTATCTGAAATTCTGTCCTCACATTGGCTCATTCTGCTGTGTAGACTTTCAATGGAATTTTTCATGTCCTTGAAATCTATTTAAATCTGTTTTATGGATTCCATTTGATTTCTATGTTGGGATTCCATCATGTTCCTGAGCTCCTCTCTAGATTTATTAATCCTGTCTTGCACTAGGGGCACAATTTCTCCTGTTATCTGAGAAATTATTTCTGATTTCATTTTTTCCAGATCCCCTTTTGTTGCCAGTTCAGTGGGTCCAGGTGGTTGAGTATCAGAGTGTTCCATCTCATTTCCCTTTGAGGTTGCTGTAGGTGATCTGGAAGTCTGGTTTTGAGACTTATTTATGTGTTTTGTCATTTCGACTGGGGTGGGGGGAGGCTGTTGGCACCTGCACGGATTACCTCCTCTGAGCTGGGAGAGGTGGGACAGGGGCCGGGAGCAGTGGTAGGGATGGTAACCCAAAAGCCCTTTCCTGTGGACTGGGAGCAACAGGAGGGGTGGTGGCCAGGAAGCCCCTTCCTCTGGTCCAGGAGCAGTGGGATGGTGGCTCAGAAGCCCCTACCTCTGGGCTGGGAACAGTGGGAGGGATGGTGGCCTGGAAGCCCTTTCCTCTGGTCTGGGAGCAGCTGGAAGAATGGTAGCCAGAAAGCACCTTCCTCTGGACCAGGATCCATGGAATGGTGGCTCAGAAGACCCTACCTCTGGGCCGGGAGCAGCGGGACTCAGTACCATGGTCTTGTGGTCTGGTGTTCTCTGTGTCTGTGCAGTGTGGAATCAGGTGGCTGTACAGAGGAGTGTGTGGGGGGGGTTCCAGTGGATTGTTGCCAGGACGTGGGCTGATTCTGCATGTTCCACATGACTCTGGACCTCGGTAGGGCGTGCACAGACCTGCCTGTCTGCAGCGGGCTGATTAGGTGTGTTCCGCATGACTCGGGACCTCAGTAGGTATAAATATCATTTTAATTCTCACCACAGACAAGTACACATTTCTGATAATTCATTAATCTTCATTTGAGTGGTCAGAACACAAGGAAGGAAGACAATGATATGTGAAAGTTGCTGAATATGACTTTTTATGAACTTATAAAATATCCCCATTAACAACAGCAATATTTCCCCTTAAAAAATCTACCAAATACCTCAGTTTAAATTTCATAATGATAATGAGAAGTAGAAATATCATTTTAATTAGCTTGGAAGATTATAGGAAAGGAACTAAAAAATTTAGCATTTGATGCCTTTAATTCCTTCATTACATTCAAATATTTTTATTATCTCCATTATAAAAGGCATTTTTATCATTCATGGTTCATAGAATAAAATATTTCCCCTTTTTTAAAGGAATTTTCAAGTGAAAAAAAACATAAACCTTGATCCTTATTTCAAGGAGCATATAACCTGGTCAGGGAGATGGATAAATCAATGGATATGGCTCAGAGAGTGTGATATTAGGTACATATTGTCACTTCATGACACAGGAAACTTAGGGGCAGAAAACAGGGTGTCCCTTTCTTGCCTGTCATAAAGGGTCATGGTTGACACCCCTATAACAAAAGACATTTTAACAAAAGGAAAAAAATGACAAATTTATTTGATCATCCTTTTGTGTGACACAAGAGGCTGCAGGTTAAAGATCCAACAAGCCAAGATGAACTCCTCGTGTTATGCTTAGGCTTGGTGAGTGATAGATAACTGCATAGATATATGAGTGGACAAAAGGGTAGGAATTTCTTTATTGCCAACTCTTACTCAGCAGGTGAGAGAAAGAGTAATAGTTTTAGGTGTTTTGAGTGAGTTTGGGTAAAAGCCTTTCTGTTTTCTATCATATGCCTTGGGTGGAAATGGGGGTGAGAGAGAAGAGAGCAACAGATTGTCAGAGAGAAATATGGCTCTTAAGGCTGAGTCTGTGGTATCATTCTCTGAGTCCTAACAAAATACAAGTTTGTTATATTTTTTCATTAAATGTAAAACAGGAGAAGTGAGAAAGGCTTGCATTTTAAAAATTTAGTAGAAAGTGATTCAGATACTGAACAGAAGGATTACTACACAGAAATTCATTGGAAGGGGAAATAAAGTGTAGACTTCAAGTTTTTCAAACTTACTTATATGGTACCAAAAATGGAATGAAAGAAGATGAGGTTGGGGAGTGAGAGATGATTTAAATATTAACAAGATCTCAAATTTAATATTTGTGATCTATTCAAGAATATTTAATTAGTAATTAACCTATTAAAATTTACACTTCAGAAGATTTTTCTGAGTAGTGGTATAGTGTACTACTTTAACTTAGAATGAATAAACTTAATAATAATGTGAAAGTTTTATAAATTTCACAAGGGTGTGCAATGGATACAAACCACCACAGGCCAACAGATGAAAAGTGTAAAGTTGAGTAGCTTTATTTGTTTTTTAATTACTGCGAATATATTATTGGTCTGGCAGTGTTCCCTTAGAGGCTAAAGGAGGTAGAAAACAATAATGGGCAGGGATACACACACACACACACGCACACACACACACACAGAAATGTTTTGTTGGTAGCACAAAGTTCAGTAAATTAGTACCAGGTTGGTACTGTCACATAATTTGCTGGTAGGAGCACAACAGAGCAGCTTGTAGGAACAGATGAGCCAAGGCACAAATAAAGCAATGAACATAAATCAGTGAAACTTAATTTAGCATTGGACTTCTAGATGGCGGTCAGTGATGCTGATCATTATTACCATACCGCCGTGCACAGAGGAGACTCAAAAAATATTTGTTGATGGTAATTATAAATTCACCCAGAAACATGACTTGAATTTTTCTCCCGTTTAAATCATTCTTTCCAAAAAACATTTACGTGTCCCTCATTACTGCTAAAAGATGCCTTGTGGAGAAATACTTCGACCACTATCAGACTTTAAGATACTCTTAAATATTATGTATCTGTTTCTAAAATAGAAGCAAATTTATTTTTATGCTGTATTCTAATGCTAGTGAAATAGCTCATCTGTGCATCTTCAAGAAGACTGAATATTTATCTTGGTTTTATTTTAAATGAAGGTTCAAGCATATAACCCATTAAATTTAAAGACAAGTAGTACAAAATATGACTGTGGTTTTTCATTCTCACCCAAGATAAATCCTGTTGGCTATTACACTGCCAAATTCACTTGAACTTACAGCCTCACATTATTACCTCAAATTCGATAGTCTTGGTTGACTGTGTCCACATGTTTATTTTGCCTAAAACTGAAAAAATTATACATATATAAATATAATTTTCACACATGGCCACGAGTATGAAAAGAATTAGGGTGGACCTCAAAATCCCAAAATAAATTATTTGCATATGATATACTAATACTTAATAAAGTCTATTCTGGTATTAGTAAATAAGACTATTGTACATGTAGCTCAGACTATTATTTGGGACAGATATTCATTGGTGCTAAGACTTTGATTCAGGATCCAAAGGAAGGCAGAATTCATTTTGAACTGTGTTTTAAAATAATTGAATCAAAATATAACGAATGCTATTAATTTTATCTTTCTTTTTGTTATGTTTAAGAATCTTTTCCTCATATGTTTCTTCTGCATTGTCCAGATCCTCAAAAATATCCATTTAAAGCATTTGAAAGTCAAGCAATTGAAGAAAAGGCAATAGCAAATTAAAATAATGAAATGTTTTATGGTATGACTCAGAACCAGGAGATACACATTTCACGTATTTTGAAATAAAATCTAACACAATTCAGTATACAATAAAACACAACATAATTCAACATAGTAAATTACCATGATGTTTTATAAACAATTAAGATCACTTCCACCTGGACATTTAAAAATAGAATTTGTCTGTCTTAATATTATCACCCCAAATGATAGCAGCATTCTTTATCTCAAGTTTGAGTTGGGAGAATGGGTAAATAAGAAAGAAAAAGAATTCAATTTTTTTATTCATAAGTTTTCTTGTAAGACATTGGCTTCTGTTTTATCAGCAAAACTTAATTCCACGATTATATCTGTAAGAAAGTCTGAAAATATAGTTCTTATTCTGGAAATTGCAAACTCAGATAAAATTTGTGGAAGAGAGAATGGATATTGGAAAATGATTACCAATCTCTGCCATAATTAATTCCTTGGGGGATATTAACATTTGTCTTCTTTATACTTTGATATTTGTTTGCTTGCTTTTAAGCAGAAGAATTATAAAGCTCATTTTCCACAAAATTTCCAAAGATTTTGTTATAATAAATATTGTTATGATAATGAAGAAGCTATCATGACAGATGAATGCACAATGACAAATGCACATGAGAAATGTAGACTTAATGAATAATATATGAGTTTATGAGAAAGAGACCACAGTACTTTTTTCCTAGAGTTTTATTATTCTATTACATATTAGAAAGGCTTTTGAGATTTCTGTTTCAGTGTTGTTCATGATTTCATTTTTAGAAAAGAAGCATGTAATGTTAAACTTTCTAGAAATACAAAGTTTTCTAAACTCACACTGCTCTGAAATAGATACTTTTCCAAAAATAAAATGTACATGTGGGGAAAATGTTCAAATCAATGTGCTACTTTTACATTCAAAATTTCATTACTGCTAATGAGATTTGCAGGCATAACTTGCACAGCAAGTTAGTCTGAAATTTTTCCCAGCTACCTCCTTAAAAGTTGGACAGTTTTTTTTTTTTTTTTTTTTTTTTAAGAAAATCATTTTTATCTCAGCATTTGCTTTTCAATTATTCCTTTTGTGCACTGGTTATATTTATTTTACACAAAATCCAGGACTTACATGTAAAAGGAAAAATAAAATATTTGTTCACTGCCTCTATATGCATTATCAACAACTCATCCACATGAACTTTAGCACCTTAGCATAGTTCTGGTATGGAACTTCTGCATAATTCATCAGAGAAGAAGATGAGGCATTCCGAAGTCTGTGTCCATTCAAGGATGTGCAGCAGCATTGGTAGCACAAGGAAATAAGACTTCTATATACATAATTTACATGAAGCAACTGACAAATTTTATGGTTCATAATAGTTACTTTGATCACTTTAAGGTGGTTTGAGAACATTTTTTAAGTAAGTCCCTAAGGAAAATTATATTAAAATTGATCTTCTTGACATAGTACTTTATCTCAAACTTTATATATGTGTCCTTGGAAGGCAATTAAAAAAGATTATATCAAAAACTCTAAAAAATTTATTTTAAAAATGAATAATGCATTAACACTTCACAAAACAGTAAAAGTATACCCTTAAAATTGTTGAAATTATTTCTATCTAATCTTTCCTTAGACCACACAGCCATGCTTCTTCATAAGAAATAGAAAATTGATTTATATTATGTAAAAGTTCTGCTGAGATTATTTTTATTATCAGGGTGGAAGCCTTTGGCCATTTCTTTTAGTTAGATTCTCTACAAGGAAGAAGAGAAAGTATATATCAGGATCACCTGCAGAAATAATTGCAAAACACACCTGAACACAATCATTTCCCCGAACTCTGCTTTACCCAGGTAAAGAAGTATTATGATTGACTGACTTTTTTGTGTTCTTCTCTTTAGGACATAAATATGGATGGGAATTTCTTTTTAGATACTACAATGTGTTTGTGTTCCTTTAAAAAAAATACCAGTTTTTAATAGGCAAAACTAAAACATAATAGTCCTTCAGTTTCTGCAATTAATTGATTCCTAGGCTCTCCAGGATACTAACACCCAAAGATGTTCAAGTGCTTTATTTAAAATTGTGTAAAATTTATCTATAAAGTATACAAAACTTCCTGTACACTTTAAGCATCTTTACACTCCTTAGAACGCTAAGTACAGTATGAACGCTATGTAAATAGCTGGGATAATATATGGGTTAGAATATAGTAGCAGGAAAATCATGTATACATGCTCAGTACAAATGAAATTTTTTTCAAATTTTTAAACCATTGTTGGTTGAATATGAGAATGAGAAACCTACAGGGATAGAGAACTGAATATAGGCAGGTAGGTAGGTAGATTGATAGATAATCAAAATATTGATTTGAAAACAACCTTAGAAAAATCAATTAAATCTGTGAATAAAATTGATTTACAATAAAAATTTGAAGAGAAAGACATTGCGTTTATAATAGGAAAATTAGTTCAACTATTGGATAAAAAAATGTCTCATTCTTGCCTGATTGTTAACAGGTATGGTGGATAAATTTAATTGTGCCAACTTGATTAGTTTTGGAATCACTTAAGGGATGGATTAGCAAAGCACAATTTTGAGTATGTCTGGGTGGGTCATGTAGGTGTGACCTTGGGTGTATCTGGTCCCAAGACCTTGCTCTCTGGCACTGTTCCCCTGCTGTGCTTTTGGAATGCCATAAACTAAGCATCTTTGTTCTGCCATGAGGTTTCTGTCAGGTATACCTCCCATACTTCCTCTGTATTCTCAGAGACCATGAGCCAAATTAAAGCTCTCCTTTAAGTTATTGGTGTCAAGTACTATGTCTAAATGATAGAAAGGCTGACTAACACAGCAAAGTTCAGCTATTTTAAGATCAGACTCATATTACTTAAGAATTCTGGCTTCAAAGAGCTTTCAGTCTTTGAAGGCTTTGTATTTTACAACTAAATATAAGTCAGTGGACAAGTACAGCGACCTTATTTTATGACGAGATGAAATTTGGAATTGTTATTCAGCAGATAAATTAAATATTAGACAAAAGCAATGCAATATAAATTGCCCAGTATTTTAGATAAGACTCCCCAGGATAAAGATGCTGAGACAGATTTGGATGCCATGGGAGCAAGCCTGGTTAGAAGGCGAAGTAGAGTGTAGTCAAATCAAAGGTCTCATCTGACCTGTCCAGGAGACATGGAGGGGAATGACTTTTAGAAATTGACCTTTCTTGAGCTACCATATCCTCAGGAAATGAGCATGACATTGGAAAGGTGGCTTTCTTTGACTGAAGGCAATTCAGGAGAGCAGCTGAAGTGAGGCTCAACTAGAAGTTGGGAAAAGAGGCCTGAAGTGGGACCTGGGTTGTTCACGTGACACCCATTCTCCTTGTTTTGCTTTAATTTAGTGAGAAGTATAAGTTACCTGGCTTTTTTGGACATGCTGCTTAAAAGGAGGAAGATTACTTGAGCTTTGGTTAGGAAAGTTGTTCAAATGACTAAATATAATTTTAAAAAAGAATGAAAGTCATTTTAAAAAGGTAAGAAAATCAGGAAACGCCAGGGATTTAGCTCAGTGGTTTTGCTGCCTGCTGAGCAAGTGCAAGGACCCGAGTTCAATCTTGGTGCCAAAAAAAAAAAAATAAGGAAATCAGGAAACAACATTTACTAGAATCAACATTAATTTCACAAATGTGAAATTTTTCTCATGCTACACTTCTATTTTCCCTTTCTCTTCTGAAAATGAATCCATTAATTCCTATTTTAATCTTCATTTCTTTCCAAGTTTTTCCTGGCTACCCACACTTCCAATTTCATCGCTGATTGGCAATTTGTTTACTCATCTTTTTTCCACTCCTCCATTCCTGCTTTCTGTCTCTTTCATTTTTCCCACACAAGTTTTGTTATTTTTACTTTTATCATAAAGGTATAAATAATACACTATATACCACATATACACACATACATGCTATACATGTAATGTGAAAATATACATACTGTTGCCTTATTATACGTTAAACTCTCTATACTTTGGTATTTCCTCTTCTCTTATTATTCATGTTATTTTGTGACATTTATTGATATGGGCACTTTTAAATATAGTTTATTTTAAATGGAATATAGTTTATTATATTAACAAAAACTTATTTGCCAATATTTCTGATAATTTTTCTTTGGATTATTTCTAATTTTTCATTATTATGACAAAGCTACAATACATAACCTTGGACATTATTGGAATATATTCTTAGGGTTTCCTAGTAAGACTACAACCTATTAAGGAAGTAGTTCTTTTTTAAATTCCTTATGATATTGAATATACAATTGGATGCGAAACTACAACATCCCATTGACTTATCAGATAGAGAGTAAAAGCCTTGGATTGAGAAGCAGGAAACACTGACCTATCTGTGAAAAAAAACAAAACAAAACTATAAAGCAGGCAATGATCACAGCTATGTTCACTAGATTAAGTGCATGCTAATTTCTCATAACATAGGTACTCAGATTGTGTTCTATTATTCTTTGCTTGTGTAAGACTTATTGCATGTCATTTCATTTAACTGATATATGTCATTTTACTAATACATTCATAATACTAAACTTGCTTGGAAATAATGCTATTTCCCTTAAAAAATGGTAGCATTGTATTAATTTCACTTTCAGTGGCTCCTTTGTAGAAGCATATAATTTATTGTCATCTTGCCAATTTATTCGAGTGAGGAAACTATCTCTTCATTCAACTGTGTCTCTGTGGAAACATTTCTTACAGCATTTAAGGAGGTCAGTGATGTGGCCATCTCTCATTTTGACTGGTACACAACTCCTGTTTGGTCTTTCTGCTTTAAAGGCAGCCCTGCTCTAATCAATTGGCAATCTGCAGCTGCCAAAATGATCCTTTACTCTCATTGCTTTCACTGTGATACTTCTTGCATTTCTATCATCCTATAGCTTTATAATCTAGACATCAAACTGGAGGCTATCAGCACCTATCCAAGGCTTTTCATCAAGGAGCTTTCCTTTTGTTTATCCTGTCCTTCCCCATATCTCTTACTGAAATTGCTTAGCAATGTTATGCACCACATCCCTTTTTTCAATCACCCTACTTTGCCTTCTTTTCTTTTCAATGCATTCTTTGACTTGATTTACCAGAGATTTTTTTCCTTCTTTGCTTTGGTTTTTAATAGCAATTTTCTATGATTATATAATTTATGAGATAAATTAGGGAAATAAGAAAAAGAATGAAGCAGTCATTATCTAGGACTGTCTACCACAATCATGTTAGTATGCTTCTTTTTAATTTCTAAATTATATTAAAAATTCATGTATAACTATATATGCAATTTGTACTATTTCTTTTTTACTACTGTATGAAAAGCATTTCCTAAATACTGACATTTCATGAGCAATAATATATTTTTCCAGCATAAAATAACAATTCATGGAGACACACAATTGAGTGCTCCACTTAAAACTATAATTAAAATGAAGTTAGTAATGTGAGTGAAAAAGTCATTTAAAAAATTACTGATTATCTCTAATGGATAGATTCATTGAGAGACAGGAAGATTAAATGTCTTTAAATAGGAGTACATAGTGAATGTCATGTTCTTTATAGGAACAAGTGGAAAAGAATTTGTTGAGGAGCTCAATTAGATTTTAATATAAAGGAGCAAAAAAGGATAATTATATATACATAGTATGGAGACAGATATTTTATGTCAAAATCAAGTTTGTAACACCAAGAAGTATTTGTTATTACATAACGAAATTGAAAATTAGCATTTGAAAGACTCATTGAGGAACACTTTCCTACATGAAAAGCTTATTCAATTCCCAATTTTTTATTCATTAAGTAATATTATCATATTGGGAGTGGGGTCATTTCCAGAAAAGAATGTGGAAATGACTTTTGTTCTTCCTTAAGAAATTGCGAGACCTATAAGTGATTAATAGTAATTCCTTACATTTGTATCACAAAAAATGTTATAAGATCACTTTAAATTTAATTGTCTCCTTTTATACTCAACCACAAAGCTGTGAAACAAGCATTATAATCATTCTATGTATAAATGGATAAACCAAAGTCAGAGAAGTTAAATGACTTTTTGAAGATGGTGCAGTTAGTAAAGTGTGTACAAATGTGGACTCTTGTTTCATTCTTATTTTTTAGGACATATGATTTCTCTAATAATGTTAGGGAGGTGTGCTTTGACAAAGACGACAGAAAGTCTACAGTACAGAACTTTATCTTGAATTATTACCATGTATTCCCTTTATGACTATGTGATATTTGTTCCAGAATATAGAAAGTATGGTTTCTGAGCTTTTAGAGAGGAACAACTTCAGTAGATATAAAATATCTCCTCAGCTTTACATCCATTAGTGTGATGTCCAGTTGTAAGTGCTATTGAAAAGAAGATTGAAGCCTTCTACTTGTTTTGACAAATATCTACTTGGATAAATGCAGTCTATTAAAGCACATAATAATATTAAACTTGTTAACAAATAATTACCAGGTATTATAAATATTTAGCTAAAATAAATTTTAACACTGAGGTATAGGTATCCTTTTAAAGTGTCATGTACACCTTTTAATGTGTCATTATTGAGAAATGGAACATAAAGTGGAAGAGTGTAAATATTTTACTAGTATTCCAAAGTAACTCTGGTTTTATTTGGGTGTCACAAAAGTTATTTTTTTTAAATTTTCAACTATAGTATAAATGGTACTGAGCAAATCACCTTAATTAAATTGATAAACATACATGATAATAATCACCAATACAACCTAATGCATATAAAATTATCTCCATTCTATATTGGAAATTACATCTAGATAATACTAATGGAAATTGGAAAAATCATTTAATAATGCATGTATTATCTATATGTATATATTATCTCTCCAGAAAATCAAAGGTCATACAATTAGTTGTTTTTTGTTTTTTGTTTTTTATTTTTTGGCACCGGGACCTTGTGCTTGCGAGGCAGGCGGCAGAACCACTGAGCTAAACCCCTGGCCTTACAATTAGTTTTCTTATAAAAATTATATATATTTATTACCTTCTTAGTGAAAGATACTCAGTTTATTCTTGTTTTGTATGTTAGATTGATAATTCATATGATAAAAGAATTCCCTCTTTGTTTCATTTTCATAGATAATAATACTTGCTTTTGCTAGTAAATTTTGTCCTACAAGTAAAATATATAGTATATTTTGAACTCTACATTGCAGTCTCCAAACTTCAATGAGAAGAAAAAAGGTGAAACTACATTGCAATTAACTTTGGTATTTTGATTCTAAAGAGAACATAAAACATCAGTGCCTCAATTAAAAATATGAGTTCAAATGAAATGAATTTGTTCATATCAAATTTATATGTGCTTCATAATAAGCATTTCTTCATTCTTTTTCAATGAGATTTTATGGAAAAAAGCCACTGGATTGGCCAGCAGGAACCCCAGCTCCTCTGCCAACTCTGTCATTGACTAGCAGCGCCATGGTGGCAGACTTTCCATCGCCCGAAGCCTCAGTGTTCTCATTAGGATGCAACGTAAAATCCTACACTCTTTAATATCACTGCTACACAAAATAATTATTTGTACTTAGATGAGAAGGATAAAATTTCAAGTTAGCTTCATGGTGTTGTGAGAAGCACTCAGATATAATGACTTTATTGGATGGGAAGATGAAATATGGAAATTGGCTTATGATTGTCATTCTAGACATGTCTGATAGTTCTGTCCAGGTAGAATTGGCAAAAAAAACAAACAAAAAAAACGATAGCAGATAATGGGAGACAAAGTAAAGTCACAGTCCTAGAATATTTAGCAAATTCCTTCTAATTCCTCATTTTTAAATAAGTAGGGTCACACCTTCATTTTCCATGTCCTTGTTTAAGATTAGAAAATGGTTTTCCACTTCTCTAAGCTTAAATATATATTTCCTAATGCTTAGATTATTTCCCATGTTGCAAAAGCAGACACACAATATTCTTAACTTTTGAGTTCAGAAATGTAATGACACAGTGCTTGGAATGCATGGTCTGTGATAGACGTCATTTACAATGTGTACCTTGATAAATGTAATGTATAAGATGTCTCTCTTTGACTCTGCTAACCTTGTTCTCATATGGATTATGATAACTCTCTTATTTTTCATGAATTGGAAAGCAATAATTCTTCTAGTAGAGTTATGTGAGCCCTGGAAATGAACACTTTATCAATCTAAATTAGACCACCAGCATTTTGTTCAGAGAAGCATACCCTACAGTTCATTGGTTTAGTAACATTAAATAATGGTTGTGTTAGAATAACAACATTTCTTGAACTTCTTAAAGTCATTGGTCAATCCATGAATCAATCCATAGCTTTCTTCAGAAGAGTGGAATAAAAATTAATGTTCCTATGGATGCATTATGTGATTTACTACTTTAAATGGAAATGATCTCAAATTTTCTCAAGGAATATTCTATGATTGATTATTTTTTATACTATCTGGATGGAGGAAGCATAGCTTGCTGATAAGGCATAATAAATTATTTCATATATATAATATTTTTCAGATTCTGCTTAATATTTTTAATTTGGCCTTAGCTTTTGAGGCTTCACTTACATGTTAGATGTTTTTAAATAATGTGGGTAGTTTTGATGACAATATTTGGGAAAATATCCCATACTATAAACACAGGATAAAGAAAAAAGTTTTTAAAAACTTTTGCAAATAAATATTGAAATAGAAAAGAAATGAAGACCACAAATTTGTGGCATGCAAAAGGAATTATTTTTAAAAACATTTTCCTAAACTTGACAGATTCCTCTACATGGATGACCTGTACTGAGCTGAAGAAAGGATTTGATCTTTCCAGAGTGTTGAATGTTTTGTCATGATCAGAAAGAACTGGTTCCAATTCTTTCTGAGGTGTACCAGAATTTCACAAATTTAGAAAGAGGAAGTAATTTTTTTTTTTTTTTTTACCAAAAGGGATAGTAAATGCACTGAACTTTTACAAGCTGGTATAGTATTGTATTTTTCTTTTCTTTTTTCTTTTCATGGCATGTGTAAAATGTATTGATAAAAGAATCTGTGCACTTTGACACCACTGGAGGCAAACAGAAATATCATAGGGAGAAAGTGAAGTTGAGGTTAGAATGCTCATTCTTAACCAAAGCATTTATGATAAATGAAATAAGTTGGACCAATTTTAAGACTCTACAAGATAGGACATTCAGATCCACTCAGAGGGAAAAGTGAATTTTCAGAGTGCTTATTAATCTTTTTGTAAATTTTTTGCAGTCATTTTCACTTTAAAATTTTTGCACCCTGAAATTTTTTTCACTTGTCTATTTAAAAGTATGTATGTCTGAAAAGTTTACATACATAGTTTTTATCTTTTTTATGTTTTTGTCTAAGTAGCATTCATGAAATAGTAACTTCTTGAATATGAGTCTTGAAATAAAATATGGTGATCCTCCGAGGAGGGGGGAAAGTATTTGAATATGTCTACTTCAATTTCACTTCTGTCGTGGTGATCAATAACACATACACAGTTGATTATAAAATTGCAAAGTAGCAATTAATAACTAGTTATCAATAGATAATGTTGACCTTTTTGTTTCCTTCAGCAGCCAAGAAACTGGCATCCAGTTTTAATTAAGAAGTTATCCAGAAGATGATAGCTATGTAATCTCAAAATGCCATACAGCCTACCGATCATCTCCAACTATCTGTCTTTCCATTCTTTGTCTCATCTAGCAAGTAATTTTTTTTTTTCTGACATCCACTGAGTACAGTCTACAGAGTGCAGCATGCAGTTCTGTTTGGGTTTTGCTTTCATGTGTAGTTCTCTTCATTTCTTCACTCTGAATTCACATCTATAGTCAGACTACTGTTTCTAGCTAAAAAGTGTTTCCTCATCATAAATATATTAGTTGGGTCATGCTTAGTGTGGTAATGGGTCCTAGATTGTGTAATGATTTAAAGAAGATATATTTTCTCCTCATTTACATATTAATCAAAGGAGTCTTTCTCCTCCTTCCAATCATTAGGGAAAGTAGGCTGAGAAACAAGAGCTTTTTTAACTTTCTTAAAGAATTTATTTTAAAAGTAATTTAGAAAGAGACTCTACTCAGTAAGGAAAGGAAAACTTACTGAAGCAATGTGCAATATTTTAATAGGTGAATCCTACAAAAATCCCCACTCCCTCTGCTTACATCTTTTTGTCATTTACCATATAATCCCACTTAATGAAAAAGTAAGATAAGTTATGCAAACCAGCTGTAAGGCCAGGAAAAGTATTTTTATAACAAGGAATTTGAAAGCTACTTATAGTCCATTTACTATTGACACCAAAATATCTATATTCCAAAATCTACCACTTTCAGATGAGAAATGGGTAGGTACAAAGTCGTCTATATAAATATATATGAATATGTATATAAATGAATACATATATAAAGTCATATATATGTGTTTGTATACATGTATGTGTACATGTGTATGAATATATAAGTGTATGCATTCAATATACTAAGATGTTTTTAACTTAATGGTCACATAAGTATTTGATCAATTGGTTATCTAGGATTTAGTTGGATTAGTCATTTTCTACCCAATGGTATTGCTTTCAGCCATATCTATGTAAGGGATTTAATGAAAACATAGAAGATCTTTTAAAGAATGACCTGAGATTCCTGCTTATTGTCTTAATAGCCTTTATTTTTCCAGATTGTAAATTTCTTGAGGGCTGCATTTCATGTCAGTTTTGCTCACTCTTTGTTTCTAGAATTAACAATGATGTATTTTTAATTGTAGGTAATAAATTAATATTTATAAGTGTGCACTGAATGAATTTAAAAAGAAAACCAGAAGTTCAAATGATAATGTAATTTTATTTAAGTTAATACCTATAATATAAATTTCAATAGGTTGGATATTTCTTGCCTAAATGGATGGTGTTATACCTAGCATGGAAAGCCAGAAAAAAAAATTTTAGGCTGATAACTTTTTTTAGAAAAACTTATTTTTTATTTGTGGAACTTGTCTCTCATTAGCCTTAGTATGTAGCTTTTGATCTTTGATTGGACTCTACATTTTCATTTACATCACTGTTCTCTTTACATGCTTTTAGTTTCTCCAAAGAATAGAATTTTTGTGCCTATAACTGAAAATTAACTAAAAGGAATGTAAGAACAAAATGATAAATGTTTATGGACAAACAGATTTGTATTCTCCTAGTTTAGATAGACAGTGGAAAATAGTATTCATATGATTTCTGTGTATGTATTGGTGTTCTTAAATTTACTGTGAATACCAAAAAGACATTTTATATTACATTATTCACAGTAGAATTTTTAATCATAAAAAAGCAATTAATTACATAAATACAATTTTTTACTGTTTAAAGGGGAAGATTCTATGAAATATTTATGTATAAAAGAGCTATCCTGATATGCAAAAATATATGTACAAAAACATATTTTATATAAATACATTCAAGAAGTGGTGTTTGAAAACAATTTCATGGTATTTTTATGTAGTGATTATTATTTATTAATTTACTTGGAAAAATATTCTCCTCATGAAGTAATTTAATTAGTGTCATGAAATCAGGAGGGTACTACTACTTTTGGTTTTTATTTTATTTATTTATATTTTAATATTGAGAAAATCCAGTAATTACAAACCTGACTTTCTTTACAGTTTGAATTTTATCTTTATTTTACTTAAAGATTATGTAGTCTACCACCCTAACAGCTTACTGTGGTACAGTTACTTTGGATAATATTACTAAATTATCTTTAAGATGGACAAGGAAATGATAAAAGTTGGAGAAGTAACAATTGTTTGGTTGATTTATATTTATTTAAGGGAGATAGAGTCTTGTCAAATGGGGAGAAGATCAAAAGATGCAGGGAGGGGGCAGGTGCAGAGGGGAGGAGGATGAAAAAAGAAATTAAGATGTATTATTGTACATGTACCAACTCCACAAATGGAACATAAATATTATGCACTGCAAACATGTAGTAATTTTAAAAAGATTAACTAAAGATAAATAATCTTCATAAATGCAGAGATGATTTAGAAATTTCTCTTCAACTTTTGTGGTCATAATAAAATTATTGCCACTCAGTTGAATCTACAAAATACACATGTGTATAAACTCATAATTTTGTATACACATATGTGTATGTGCATGTACAATACTATAATGATAAATATAAATCCTTTACTGTAGAAATTTAAATTGATTTTATAAACATACAACAAAAACAAGGCATATACAAAGCTCAAAATTAGGAATAAATGGAATGTTTAAAGTACCTTTTGTGTTTAAAATTAGAAATAAATGGAATATCACATGCATATAGCACTCAGGAACTACAAGGCAAAACACAGACTTTTTGAGTACATTCACTGGACATCTTTTCTATATACAGTCAACTCAAATCATTAAAAAGGAGTCCATTTGCATTTCTGGAAAGCAGTTTTAATTATCCTAGATTAAAAGCTTTTCGACATAAAATAGCACAATATTATTACTATTGTTATTGGTTCAATTAATGAAGAAATTAATAATATGTTGTTATCTGGCTTAGGTCTTATAAGCATGGATAAGAAATTTGCTTAGCATTCAACAGATTGTGATGACTATATTGTAGCTTTACAAACCAAGAAAAACTCTATTCAAAATAAGGTAATAACTCTTATCCAGAATATTATAAACTACTTTTTGTATTTGTCTGTGCTGATTTTTCTAACACTTTGGTACTTTTGCAACGTCAATTCAGCTCTATCAAATATATTTGGTGCTACATTAGGTCCAATGGTGTTTTACAAGATTACTAGAGGCTGATCTTCCATTATTTCAGCTACATACAATCAGATACAATAAACCTACTCACTGACATGCAAAACAAATTATGCTCTTTTTTATGAGAAACCCATGCTCCAACACACAGTTGCTATTCAGATAAATCCATTCATGTCTACATGTTATTAGGTACTAAATTACCTTTAAAATAATTCAGTAATTTAAAAAGTGGATGATAATATTAAAGGATTTTCAGAGCAAAGATGCTTTTAGTACAGGCAACCATTTCTAACATGTATTCACTGATCTAGAAAATTACTTTAATGTACATATCAATATCCAAGCTAGTTGCTTATATTCCAGCAATTAAAAATTTCTGAATTGGTTTCTTCTATCAACAAGGAAAACAAATAATTTTTCTGAATAAGTCATATTTTTCGTTATTTTTATTATTATAGTAAAATACAATTGTAATTAATGAAAAGACTGAAAACAAGGAAAACAAACCATTCATTCTAGGGTTAATATGGTTTTCCTATACTGTACTGAGAAAAAATAACATCATAATAGAAAAAATATATCTTTAAATTTTTATGACAAAGGAGAATTATTAGCCACTTAATTTAAAGTTTTAAAACTAGGACATTCATTCAAACCTTAAGGAGAGTTTGTGAAAAACAAGGAGGGCAAGAGAGAGAGAGAGAGGGAGAGGGAGAGAAAGAGAGAGAGGAGAAATTTAGGTCTTAAATTCATGTATGTTACTAGAGTCAAATGATCAGTTTCATTTTTAATATCACTATTAAAAAAAACCTTTCTTGTCATAGTGTCTGACATAGACTCTGAATAAATTTTTTTTGAGTGGATAGTTGAGTAGAAAATTACATAATATCACTTAGTTTGAAGTTCTCATCTTGCATTCCTTTGTCATTTACTTTAAGATACATTATCTTTCTTTATGTTTTTGGTGACTATAATATACAGCTTTAGATTATTTCTGCTTTCTAATTATAAGGGACCATATCTTTCTGCACCAGAGAAATATAATACTGCATACAAATAATAAGAGATTTTTGAGAAAATATTTTATTACTAATATTTTATATAAATAAGCATAAATGGTAACTGTTTTTGTTTTCCAACCTTGGTGATTATATCTATCTGCATAAAAATTCCTAAATTGAATGAAAAATATGACTCCCATATAACTTTAGTTACATGGGATTTGAAAAGCAAAATATCTTTCTGATGTGAATGAAAGTTCTCCTAAATAATATGACTTGATTTGATATCATCTTTGAATTACAATTTAATTCATTCCTGTTTATTTGTTCCTCTAGTATAAATAATGTTGTACATTATTTATTCATGTTTCCTTTAAGCCATCTCAAATTCATTGCTTATTATATTTCCAAGATGTACAAAAATATGCATAATTTTTTATCTTACCTTTATCTATTTATGGAAATTTCTCATTTTATACTTAAGTATTATCATTTTCATAAATAAATTCTTTATGAAATTATTTTCATGATATTCTAGTACATCTAGTTGTACCAAACATATTTCTTACATTTTTAAACTCTTGTTTCATGGTTGACACTTCTTTCACATTTTTTTATATTCCTCTACTATTGTTTTTATCTTCTTATCATTTCTCTTTACATTATGCCAAGCCCAAGGTAAAGGAAAATTCATTTTGTGAAGAATCTTCCTAAAATGTACAATACTCAGTGGAAGTGTGTAAACTCAGGTTCTGGTCTCTTCTTTCTCACAGATTCTCTCTTATAAATCAATGAAGTGATAGGAAAGTTTTTAAATGTCTCAGTTCAAAGCAGTGAAAAAAAGCCAGACTGAATCACCAGAAATAATTAATATCTTCCTAAAGCAACCTTTAAAGGCAAAGTGGTTGAACTCTTGGGTATTATACCTGATCTCATTTTAATATGCATAGGTAGGCAAAGTCTGCCAAGGCAGATATTATTTTCTCTTCTCCAGAACACCCAAGTAACAGTAGCAAAATTCTTATTCATTTCTTTGTGAGAGTAAATGAAGTTGACCTATGATATCTATATGGATTGGACTTGATTAAATACCTGCCCCCAAAAATTCTAACATGAGGAAAAACTTTGAAAATACTTAGGGGAAATAAAGATGAATGCAGAATTATTAGTGTGGTTATATTATTTTGTTAACTAAAAATCACTTATTTTCCTGTCAATAGAAGTATTTATGTTTATGCATATAAACACAATTTGAAATACAAATGATCATTATTTTAATGCTTTAAATAAAACAAACATTTACATTTAAATGAAGTTACCTACTTATATGTTACTTAAGGCTTCACACTCTTTCCCATTAGGCTGCTTTTGTTTCCATTATTTGTCCATTTATCTATTTCTTCCCTTAGGATCATACACCTTTGGATAAATTCTGAAGACATTGTTTTGATATATTTTATTCATATTGAATAATACACAAAGACCTGTTGGACACCAGAGATCCATAAACAAAGAGCTCCATTCTGCCAAATGCTGATAGTAGCTCATGTTTTTCTTCTATACAAGGGAACTTAGGACTTGATTAGGTTTAATTGGGATTAAATCTAAGCATGAAATTTTTCTCTAAGCTATTATTCACACACAAACAATTATTTTAGGTATATTACTTGGGGATAATTCTAAATATTTTATGGTTACGAGTCTCTATGTGTCAAAATTTTGGTCAAAGAAGAAATTTTATTTTTTTTAGTTGGTATTTTTACATGTCTTCAATAAAGCTACTCTCAGAAATAATCATACCATGTCTAATTTTCTGTGGTGTCAACTTGGGCCTCTTTTTTATTATTCCACATTTATTATACACTTGACATACTAAGTTTCTATCATATAACTAAAACCAGACCCAAAATGTACATCATTAGCATTATTAAATAATAAAAAACTGAATTTATTATTTTATTTTCCTTATTAGATTTGCTTAATGATGTAGTTACTTCAAGAAGAAAAGGAAATAGGAAGTACAATAGGCAGTTGTCAATGGTTGGACTGGTGAAGAGTTAAAGGACTAAGTAACATTTGTGGTCCAACAGCATTTTATTAGCATGTTTTAAAGAGAAAAGAAAATGTTTCTTGAGCTTTCACAGCACTTAAGAAATTAATAAAAATTTCAGAATAAGAACTAGAAGAATTATTTAAGAGAATATATAATATTATAAAATTTATGAAGAATGAAGATTATTAAATGGAAATCTGCAGTGTGATGTGAGCTGTGTTTACTCTCCTAATACCTTTTGTTTATTTTCATTTGATTGTTAATGCTCCTTGCAGAAAGATAAGGGCACCTGTATTAGGCCAATATGCTAATTTGGAGAGGTCTGTGATCTGTGGGACACATGGCAAAGCCACTGACCCAAAACTAGAACACACATTATGAGGTACTTTTCTTAAAGTGCGAAAACACTGAGGCTGTTGTGGCCACTTTTCTCCCCAATCTTCTGAGTGAATTAAAGCAAACATCTGTGAAACAATTATCTGTAGAACACAGGGATAACAACTGAGTCACAGTGAAGACTGTATATTATCACTACTAGGTTGCATGATGTAAGCCAACAAGAATGTCTTTTAAGGCCCACAACTTCCTTTAGCTTTTATTAAATCCCATATTGACCAGCTTTTTGAAAAGTGTTGGATGCACTTAATATCTTTATATTGTCATTTTTCATTCAATTCTTAAAACATTGCATTTTGCTAGTTTTTATTGTTTTTCTCTTAATCTTTCCACAGTAAAGTCCCTCAGGCATGTTTGTCACTACCCATGAAAATTTTTCTGATCTTTTGTAAATTTAATTTTCCTGTAACCTGTAGGATATAAATAAAAGACCTTGATATTTTTCTTTGCTTCTCAACATATTATTCTTTTTCCAATAATGAAATACTTTAGTCTCTTCTTCCAATAGCTGCTATTTTTTCAGTATCCCTGTATGTGTTTTTGGTGAGACTCTTTCACGTAGATGTTGGGATTTGACTATGTGATTTTCTTTGGCCAATGGGATGACAGCAAAAGTAAAGGAAGAGGAGACTTGAAAAATATCTGTTACTTGGGCCATACTCTTGGGTCCTAGGTGCAAGGAAATTAAGCTCAATCACCACCTATCACACTGGTTGAGGGCCAGCATATCCCCTAAGTAGAGATCCAAAGGCAGATGGTTGACAACTACCCATAGATGTGCTGGGAAGAAGAGCCAAGATCAGAAGACCTGTACAATGGAGTCGAGTTCCAACTGCATGTCTCAGAACTATGGACTGCAAAAATGATTTTAAACATAAACGACAACATTTTGGATGGTTCACTAAGCAGAAAAACTTAACATATATACTACTCACCTTTTGTGTCCATTTCTTAGTGGCATCACCATCAATTCTGTTACCTATGTGGAAAACCAGGATAAATCTCAATGGTTTCCTTTTTGTTCTCTTCTTCATCTAATTGGTCTTTCAGTCATTCTTCTATTTTTATGCAAAAATTGTTTTAGTACTGAAATGATTGAATTTTTATGAATTTAATATTTCTAATTTCATATTTCTAATTTTTCCATAAAACTAAAATTATTAAGCAAATGATTTGTTAATTTTAGAATATGGATTTAAGGGTCCTTTTTGCTTTAGACTCTATATTGTATTGTCTCATAACATGTAGTATTTTTTATTGTCTTACATAAGGTAAATATGCACCAGGTCATGAGCATAATAGAGGGCTTATTATTAATATTTTATTTCATTTTTTACCTAGGTAATTTAAATCACTTGAGAATCTTAGCCAGTGTTCTTTATAGAAGATAACATGGAAAAGTCAGAGAGAGTCTATTCATTGAGGGGATTTTATTTATTATAAAAATAGAAATCATATCTGTTATCATTTTATGGAAGGTGAAATCTCCATCATCTAGATTTCTTGTTTAACCAAAGATTGAATAGCTTGCAATGCATACTTTTGTGGAAATTAAATTTTTATAATGTCTCTTCTTCCTGACCATGATTGATATGGTCTTTCTAGACAAGCATTTCTTTCTAGAACTGTGTCTCATAGAAATGGTTGCCATCTTTCTAGATCAGAATTTCTAGACCAACATTTAATTAACAATAATAATAATAATATTCATACACTCCTTGAAATAGTTTAGAATTAAGTTTATCATAATTAAAATACATGGAAAAATCTAGCAGATGTTTGATATTAAAATTCACTTTTGATTAAGTCTTTCCTAAGCACACCTCTCATAA
Organism: Heterocephalus glaber; assembly: GCF_053883595.1. Classification (NCBI taxonomy): domain Eukaryota; kingdom Metazoa; phylum Chordata; class Mammalia; order Rodentia; family Bathyergidae; genus Heterocephalus; species Heterocephalus glaber. Next base: position 38,289,022 of record NW_028258138.1, read on the forward strand.
TGCTATATACAAGAAGCATTTAAAAATACTGTCAGCAATTTTAGCCACATATACTTTGCCACTTCACTTGAAATGACCTGCATTCTCCAAAGTAATTGTGCGAACAAATTAGAGCAAGGTTCTTCCAAGCAGTCACTTGGTGAAACTTTTGGAGTTGACTGAGTGTGTTATACAACATTGTTGATATTAAAACATCTCCTACCAATTATTATACTATGCATATGTGTGGTTCTGTATTACTCAATTTCTTTTCTTTGATTTTAATGTGCCTTGTTCATAGGAGATGTTCAATAATATTAGAATAAATCAATGTTAACAAATAATAACTTATTTGTATACACAAAACTTTTCCTGATAATTTTATTCCTTCATCAACAGGAAAGATATCCTTGGTATAGTAAATGGGGAAAATACATAGTTTTAGCATCGAGGACACATATTTTACCTCTTTTGAGTATTTTTCTTCTCTTAAATGTGTTTGTTAAAGTGAAAAACTTGGTTATAAGTAACAGGATATTAAAATACAGAATTTGAATATAGGCAATTAAAAACTCGTATCTTATAACTGAGGAAGGGCAGAGGGATGGGGAGATCTGAGGAACAGCCACTGTTTAATCATATTACATTCTTAAGAAAGTACATTGAAAACTAACTGATTTAAGAATGATATTTAGTAAAGAATCATACACTTTAAATATTGTTTCTTTGAATTTTTAAAATCAATATAAGGCCTAGTATTGCTATATGACTAGAGTGTACTATAAATCAATAATAATAGAATATACTATTAATCAATAATAATAGAAATACTATAAATCAATTATCAAAAAGTTGATAATTGACTATTTTCTCCATTTACATGATTACAAATATTAGAAATAAATAGTTTTGCTACTTTACATATTGAAAATATTTTAATTTATATCTTGAAGTCACTTGCACATTCATGGATTAGTTTTATTTACTTAGATAAATGCTATCTATAAGCACAGCAGGGTTATAGGGGTTTGGTTAAATGAAGTAGCAAATACATAAAACTCAGCCATTAATAATGGCCTAATATTAAATTCAAACCACTGATGACCACTATTTATAGACAAAAATATATCCTACTTTCTCACCAACCCTTCTGGTTCTCATTCGGCATGCATCCAAATTTCTGCTGCATTAGCATTTAATGCTCCTGGGAGGAGGTGAAGGAAGAAGGTCTATAAGGTTTACAGTGTCCCAGACATGGAAACATCTGCTGGATTTGATGCAGCTCAGGTTCAATCTGCTTGGACAGGTTGCTGGTTCAAGTCTGAGGGGAGAGTTGATGTTTATCAACCTTGCCATGTGAGTGTGTATTTTCATTGTCCTAGGGCTATGCCAGCTAATTCAAGAAAAAAGAAGGAAGTACCTTAAATATGAAAATTCTCTCATTGCAAGGCATTATATGTATTTAAAGTAACTATCATGACATTATAAATTTTTTAGTTTAATCACAATAAAATTCAAACCTAACAAAAGGAGTTTATTGTGTTATCATTAGTTAGATCCTTTTGACCAAAGTTCTATTCCATGCATTTGAAAATTTGCTTATAGAGACTTGACTTTTAATTTTCAAGGCTTAGCTTTTGTTGCTCTTTGGTGAGGAATGCTTATTTGAAAACTACACACCAGTTTTTTTTAATAAGGTAATCTTTTTAGGGCACTTTAAAATCCATTGATCCATGATTTCTATAGTGGAATTTTAAATTTTAACTACAAATGTAAACTTAATTATTTTCTAACTATAATTAATGATTTATAAACACGCACACATTTGTCATTTCAAAAGTAGTTGCATTCAAAAGTTCATACTTATCCCTATGTGTTTGTGATAACCAAAACTCATGGAATTTTTACAATCACCTTCTGTCTCATTAACTTATTTGATCTAGATATACTTGAAATGTTATATCTTTTAAGGTCTCATTAAAATTATTGGCAAGAACTAAAAATCACTTGAAGAAATAGAATATCAATTTTTAAAAATTATAACCAAATAATAACTGCATAGTGATGACTACAGTCTATTAGAATTGCTCTGAAGGAAGAATTTTAATAATTACAATTCAGTTGAAATTATTATAATATATTCTTTCCAATGGACTGATTTTAAAAACACTATGTTTATCTGTAAATTTTAGCATTGAGCATAAAAATTATTAATATATTAGTGTAATTTAAGGAGAAAAAGATCTAAAAATATCATCTGTCTATCCATCCATCCAATGCTAAAAGAAATCTGGTTTCAGATTTATCAAAGCATATAAGAGTAAAAGGCATAAAAGAGTAAAATTTTAAAATGAAAATTTTTGTACAAGTTATGCATAAAATTCATGAACCATGTCATAATTTATTTAGATTTGATATGACACAGAAAAGCAGCAAAGTAAATAAAAACTAGTTTCAACATGAAAAACATGATTTGCCGATACTGGAAGGACCTATACCTCAGCAAATAGACTATGCAGATGTGCTGTTTTTGGTAATCTGATATTATAATTTCAGTGCCCACTTTTCTATAATAGTAGCACATTTCTTGCTTCACATTATAATCCCAATGAAAAACAACCAGCTTTGTTCAATGCAAAATTTATGCAAAAGTGATATAACCGAGAGGTCAATAGCTATGATGTCAAACCGTAAACTATTTTTAAATTGCATAATTTTTCTATGCCCAAGAATAGACTAAATTAACTCACCTCAGAAAAATCTCTAAGTCTAGAGTCCTTTCAGCTTTTATACCTTGCTCGTTTCAGAGCTAATTCAGGATTTTTCATCACTTCCTATTTTCTGGTACAGCAACATCTTCTCAATCTTGTAATTTATTTTTCAATAAATAGTCTCAACAATGACATGTAGACACTTAATTTTGTGCATAAGTCTCTCCAGTGCTCATTTATTTTTGGTATAGTATATATTTATACATTTTTGGAATTGCAAAGATAATTTCACAAAATTCAACTTTTTAGAAGCTTTTGAGACTAGAAAAAGGGTCAAGAATCAGCTGTTAACTTTTCCTGCCAATACAGTAGTTCAGAAATTATTGTCCTTGGTATGAATATACTTTCTTGTTTATCATTTTGCAATTCGTCCAATGTGAGACTTTTGAAATTTAAAAAACAAAAGAGAGGTTTTTAATTCTACCTTCATTTTATTGGCATTTATTTCAATAAATCCCATTTAAAATGTTGCAATTTATTTTAATTTGCTAGTTGATAAATTAAACATGCAGTAAGAGCTAAAGAGGATGTGAGAAGATAGTATTAATTCCTTTTTTGTCTTATCAGAAGTATAATTCTTTGAGCTGATTTATCTGTACAAATCTATACAAAGTATCAAGTTTCTCTTTAATATTTTCACACAGTAGTTCACACTTGCTCTCATAGGGTAATGTTCCCCTAGATCTAACGTGACACTACAAAGGGCTTGAACATCAAAGCACGTAAACATGGACAAGATGGGTGAAATCAACATTAATGAAATCTTAGTGCATTCTGAAATGATCAAACAGTGAAAAACACATCCTATTAACCACTGTGTTATTACATTATTTTTCAAAAGGGAGCTTGTTCCTTTGGGAATATTCCATGCTGATTCGTATGTTACTTCACATTGATCTGCATTGAAATAATTAAAGTGATATCATTTGAACATAATGTTCACATGTTCAAAACCATGTGCTAACTTTGTCTAAGACAATATCTTATGCTTATCCAAGAATGAAAACTGGTAGTTTCAGCTTGTGCTATCAAGGACTTTACTCATAATTTATGTTCACATACTAATGGGTACCTTGTGGATAAAAATCTGTTTTCAGAAAACACTTATTACTATAGTTCAAAGGAGAAATTGTATTAAAGATATTTACACTATGCATTCTTATGGAGGGACAAAACTAAAAATTTTTATGTCTTTTGTATCAACTTTGGAAAGAATATTTATTTGAAACCATAGTGTTGTTATCCATTCTTGGAAATGTATCTTTGAAAAAATAAAATGTTTTGAACACAATATTTACATTCATAGGTAGTTTGCCAGAAATATTTTCCTTTCTCCTAAATATCTGATACAGCTTTAAAAATAAATAATAATATGAAATTTCACTTTTATTAATAACAAGAAACTTATCAAGCTAATTATAATATGCTTTGAAGTGAAAATAAGGGATAATTTCTCTATCATAGAATGAACCTATACCTGGCAATCTCGTTTCCCAATAAACTCAAGTCAATAAAAGATGGGTTAAATTACTGAAGTAATTTGTATTGTAAAATTTAAAACCCAAGTGATTTCTTACCTTTACAAATAAATTACCCTAAGATTTAATAGATTTTTCTATATTTTGTCAGCAAGGGATTTGCTTTTAGACACAATTTTTATAATGATTCATGCCCCAAAATAAGTATCTTCTATCTGGGGATAACAATTCATTAAAGAAAAAAACAGTATTTTCTGATAACATACGTTGAGTGATGCCACTTCTTTCAATAGCTTCCCATTGTAAAAAGGTAGCAGCAAAAATAAATGTAAAGTAAGTGTAAACTCCTTGTTAAAACATTAAAAGTTCTTTATGATGTGACCTTGATCTTTCTTATCTCTTCTTGGGATGTTCCATTGCTGCTTTACACACTCTATTTTTTAGCACTTCCTTCAATCTTTTTCCTGTTTCAGGCAAAGGACTTCTACATTGGCTAATTTACATTTTGGGGTACTGTTTGGAGCTTTACCATCTTTATCTTACAGCTACATTGAAATAGTTGGCTATTTCTCATTTAGATTTCAGTTGAAACATTACTACCTTCTTAGCCTGGTCTTTATCTGTCTTCTTGTTCTTTTTAAAATTTTTTATTAGTAGATATTTGTGATATATTCATCATAGGGGTTGGTTAACATGTATATTGTATTTTTTTCCTTTTTACTTCTCTTTCTCTTTTCTCTGTCCTTTCTCCTTCCATCTCTAGGTCCCTTTCCCATCTCCAAAGGTTTGTATCTCTGTTTCCTATTATCTATCTTTTATTTTGCTCTTTAAATTCTTTAACTTTGGATTTCTCATAAAAGAAACTATGTGATATTAAAGCCCTGTCTGATTTATTTCACTTAGCATTGTGATCTCAAGAACCATTCATTTTCATACAAATGACTCAAACTATCCTGCTTTATGGCTGAGTACTAGATCCTTTTCAGCTCTAAGTTCTGAGAGGGCAAGAATTACTTCTAAGTCTTCCACAGTTAACCACAGAAAGCAAATTCTTATTATTAATCATATATTGTTTAAATAATGTCATTGAATTCTTTACTAACAAAATTCTTTAGAAATACAAAATATATTAGATTATATTTATAGTCAGACCCTTAATATTACCTGAAATTATTCATTAAAAAAGTACATTTTAAATAATTTATACTATTCTGTATAATATATATAATTTCAAAATGTATCATATTCCATAATTTAAAGTGGAAAAATACAAACATGTTTCTACTTAGCTCTTTCACGTGAATAACTAGATTTCATGCACCAATGTAATCATTTTGATTTTCTACAGAGAATAATAAAGAAAAAGAATATTAAAATTGAACCAATTCAAATAATAGCATTATTTTGTGTTTGCAAAATATACATACATGGGACACAACCTAAAAGCAAGATGATCCCAAAATATGTATCCTACATTAAATTATCCACTAGCAACACTAAATCAGGAAACAGTCAATCTGAGTTCGTGTAAATTGTGTTCATTTAGAATTAGGGAAAGCCAGCATAAAGACCAATTGAATTTCTAGAATAGTCTCAATTTCAAACTCTATTGATAATTTTTATCTTATTTTACTAGTCATACTTTATGTATTTGTATATTCTAAACAAATGTATTCTTAAAACTAGGATATTAATGATACTTGTTTTATTTTTATACTATTTAATATGCTCCAAGAAGTGTTTAGTTTTAATTTTCATAGAGATAATATATTAAAATTATTAACTTTAGTATTATCCATTATGTTCTTTAATATATATATATATTAACATATATATAGTTATATATTGACATATATATATCTAGGATTTACTAGCTGGAATACACAATATACGTCATTGTAGCCATATTAAGACTCAGATTGAACATTTTCCCATAAACTTCAATTTTAAACAGATATGTCCCAGTCAATTTCTTTCTCCAGATAATTGATCACTGTATGTTCAGCTCTATGTCCCTCACCCTCTTTCCAGAAGAGTCCTACCATCTGTGTGTTCCTTTCCAGAATATTTCCACCAGGTTTATATCTCAGTTTAGAATTTAGTTACATAATTGAGCTTCTCTGTGAACCAGACTGTGATTGTGGTCATAAATTTTTTTTCTCTGGAAGGATGCCTCTCGAATGTTCATCAGTTAGCAAGGAAAGCTCGTCAGTTCTAGGTCTTGCACATTCATTCTTAAAACAGTGTTCTAGAAAGATAAAATGTCTTTATGCATCCATAATATTTACCATGTAAGCCTCTTTGAAGAATACTAATATTTTTACAACACCTTAATCTTTCATATTGCTTTGAAAGACATGCCATTTTCATTTATTTCTAAATGCTTTCCATTGCTTTGGATTCTTCCACATTACAGTAAAGATATATTTGATAGGAAGCAAAGTAGCCTAGGGAATATAAATGTGAGCAATACATCAATCTCATTCTTTCTTTGAGAAATCAAAAGTTTGTTAAACTATCATTTGAATATTTCAGAAAGCTCAGACAATTTTAAGGAATACAGTAAATATAAATAGATTAATGAAAACAATATATTTAAATGTTTTATATCAATAGTTTATTTTGGTTGTAAAGCTAGATTTCTTTTTGTTTATTTTCAGTCACTAAGTCTATAATACACAAGCAGCTTGATTATTTAGCATTTTGGCAGAATAATAAGCAGAAAAATAAGCTTAGAAAAGAAAGAAAAATAATTGGAGATTTTGAAAAAATCAGACAACATTTTCAAACACGTTAGAGTAATGCAACCACTAGATAAGAGCATAAAATCATCATAAAGCAATGCTTCCTAGGGTTTGATAAGTGTTCTCTGAAAATTAGCACATTGTAAATTAAGAAAAACAAATTTAGTGATATAGCTGAGTTAAAAAAACTGATTGTAGAAATTAGAGAGATCTACTTTATATAGAAAGAATATCTATGGTGAGAATATTGTAATACAGAAGGGATACAATCACACAAAGATAATTTGAAACATAAGGAAAGTCATTGGTATTGTACCTGCATTTGAAATTTCTCCAGGGCCAGCATTGACCCTGATAATCAAAAATTAACCCTACTAGGGCCCCGAGGATTTAGCTCAGTGGTTTCATCGCCTGCTGCGCAAGTGCAAGGACCCAAGTTCGATCCCCAGAACCCCCCCCCAAAAAAAACAAAAACAAAAATTAACCCTACTTACAAATTATATCATAGACATAGCAAATGGTAGTTAGTTTTGATATAATGCTAGGAGGTTAACTGGGTCATCTATTCACAGTCACTGTGTAGGTTACCTGGAAAGAATCCAATGGCCATTGCATTGGTTGACTCTGCTGAGAGTGGCCTGGAAAACCATTATCCAACTCTGGAAAAGAGAAAGAGAGGTGGAATTTCTATAGGAGAATTATGATTCTCTGGGTCTGGAGCTGTGGGAGCCACTGTAAATCTGAAAAGCTTTTTGTCATGGATCAAAAGCCAAGAGAGGACTGGGGCCAAGCTTTGGATACACAGGAGCTTCTGCTCCCAGAATTGGTAACAGAATGGGCTGCTCACAATGGCCCCAGTGAACACCAGGATCTGGTCTACAGGATTGTCACTGTTGCAATGTGCCAATTTGGCACTGTTATGCTCTGCTGTCAGAAGAAGAAAGCCCTTCCAACCTTTCCTGGCCTTGCAAGACCCATTACCAGCCAGCTTTGTCTCTTTCTTGCTTTGGTCTGGCAGTTGCAATGGAACATAGGACTCCAAAGTGCTTCCAAAGTGATTCCTGTCTCTATGGAAACTGGCAAGCAGCAGGAGTGTGATGGCCACTCTCCACAATAGCTGGGCAGAAGGGTGGCACAGAAGGTGGATACCAGGTGTTGTACTCTGAAAGACAGGCTGACTCCAGAAAAGAGGAAGTAGAATCAAAGAAAAATAAAATTATATGTGGTAGCCTAGTACAGTTTTTTAAGTAAAACTCAAAACTAGAATGTACTGACAGAGGAAGAAATTTCTAACAAACTCTAAGTATAGGAAAGAACAGAGGGACATTCCAAAAGTGAAAACATTTTGTTCTTAGTTATCAGTCTTAATTTTTCTTCTAATTTCCTTCCTCAAATGATAGCCTTCTCTGGAGAATTGTAAACCTAAATCAATGACAGTTGTTCTTTTCAATCCAATAGGCTTTGGTATGCAAGATGTGTTTTAGTCTGCACAACTACTGAGCCACAACTTTCACATTAGAAAGTTATTCGTTTAGAATGCCTTCAGTAATTTAGTGGAAGTAATAGCATGTTGTGTGTGCATTTAGATATATTTTTAGACTCTGATTTAAGCAACAAGAAATATCTTGAACTTTCAAAGATGCAAGTTCTTTGTATAAATATCCCAAGCCAACTGACAGAACAGATGAAAGAGAAAAAAAGATAGAGAGAGGAGAAAGATGGAGAAACAGAATGAAAAGCTGAGAATATTTGAGCAAACCCTACAGCATAGCAGACTAGCTTTGTACTTAAAAAATGTGTTGCCTACTTCTGTCACTCCTTGTGTTTGTATTTAAGAAAGATTCACATATTTTATATCAACCCATCCATTTGGGATCTTTGTTTTTCACAATAAAAGCATGAGAACCTTAATATGACAGTAATATTTTTTAAAAGATCTTCTTGAGAGAACAAAAAAATATTTAAAAACAAACCAGAACATTAGGAATGCTATCTGATCTAAGGTGCAATATTCCTGCTGGTTTAGAAAATATTCTAAATTAGTTTTCAATAAGCATAAATATATCCAGAAATGAAAGGTCAAATATGTGGCATTGTTTATGTGATGACGCTGTTACATGTATTTAATGAAAAAAAGCATCTTCAATTTTTTCCCGCAAATTGTTTTTGTTTTTCCTCCTTCACTGTTTTTAAATCTAGTTCTTGCTTTCAAAATTTTGCTCATTTTCAGAAAGAAAAATATAATGAGAGGTCTACAACCCTGTTAAATAGCCCACAAAATGTGATTACTTACCCTGAAAAGTTACTGTGTCTGACTTGCTCTCAGCTATGCAAAGACTCAGCCCCTGCCCATATGTCTAGATACATCTCAGGTGATTATTGCTCTTAGAGAAGATGCACTCATGTGCAGTGTGCACTGTTCCACTCTTCTGGCCCTCGTTTCATCTTAAGCTCAGGCAAGAGAGATGGAGAAAACCATTGCCATCACTTGTTATCCATTCAAAAGATAGCAAAGCTTGAATGATGCTGCTTGTGGAAGCAAAGCCCTGCTTTGGGATACTGTTAAAACATGCGTTTTTACTGCTTTACTGTCTTCCAACAATACTGCTGGTTTCAAAGAGCTCTCTTCACCTCTTTGCTTATTGCTGCTCTATTCTAATTGTAAATCATTGTGAATAGCAGCCTATTGCCAATGTTTGGATGGCTATAATTTTAGAATTGGTTTGTTTATGTCCTGTGGGACTGTGTGCTAGATTCTTGGCAGTCAGACAGTAAAAGTATGCATGAAACTGGTGAGGGAAGGATAATTCTTAACTAACAAAAGTCAACAGGCTACAAGACTCAGTTCACTGGAACTTGGTATTTCTTAATGTAGGCAAGGAATGTTCTTAACCATTTTCTGCTTAATTAAATGACAGATAAAACATTGAAGAAATAATGGCAGCTGATCAGTGTACTATTTAAAGACAGAGCCAGGAGAGTTCATATTTTCAGGATATTGAAATATTGCTCTTCATTAAAGAACTGGTGGTTCTTAATGATTCTAACAAATTATTTCTGTATAACAAAGTATTTAGCTGTTTCTCCTTTTGAGAGAAATAAACTTACCCTTAAGAAAAACAGCTCAAATCAGTGTCTACAAAGTAGAGGAAAAATAGGAGCTCATTTGAAGAATTTTTATTGGAAAAATAGTGTTTCAAGGAAAGGAAAAATGTTAGAAATGCGTGCAGCAGACCTAATAGAATGCATCAGTGACGTCTTTCAGTGATGTGATGTAAATATTTAACAACTTACTCTATGGGAAAAATTATTGACCTGTAGTATTTGACAATTTCCATAGTGAAAATACTTCCTCTGTGGTCAATTTCAAGCTACCAGTGTATGTTACTGAGCGCAAAGTGGGGAGAGTTGCACACAGTGGAATCTCAGGAGCTGGTGTGAGCCAGCTCTAGCACATTGTGATCTTGAATTTCAAATGTCCTTTCACTTCTTAAATATAGATGCGAAGATCTAAATGCATCTTTGAAATGCTTGACCGCAAGCTGTTTTTTTTTTTTTTTATCACAGTTACGCAATCAAAATTAGGTGGAATTTATATTCATAGTCACTCTGTGATTAATCAGGTAAGGTCTGAAAACAGTACAAGAACTCAAAATCTGACTCTTCTACTTTCTAACTATGTGACTGTGACCATACAATTTAAAGTCTGTGTGCATCAACTGCCTAACCTTCAAGGTAGAGGTGATGACAAGGTTTTCATTGCCAATTAAACTATTGATGAAAGAAATGTATCTAGAACACTACCTGGCTGCTTGGCATATTGTGAATAGTGGAATAATTTTAGCTGCATTTTCCATATGTTTACAGCTGGCTTAGTGGTGGCTGAGAGATGAATTAATACGGGAAAGGGACTATCTAAATGGGTGTTTCTACAAGAGGTCAAATATTTTCAGATTTATGAAAGTCCATGCACTTGTGCAGACAGAGACAGGGCTTTTACTCATTATTCAAGAAATGTTACTCTATACTGTTCTTTTCTTTCTCTCTTTCTGATACATAAATTTGGTCAGTTTTATAGTTTCCTTTCTGATTTTAGGGCTAAAATGGTGTTACATGTATCTGTTCTCAATCACCATATGATCTGTATTCTTAAATATATTCCTTGCATAGTTCAAATAGAATTTTTAAACTATTTCATGGTATTATACTACTACATCCTTGAGACTTTCATGACTTAATTTTTTCCTCCATGAAAAAAATAGTATCTGCTTCACCTCTTCAATTTGATCTCTCTCACATAGACACACATACTCACACACACACACACACACACACACACACAGCAAGTTTGAGTTACTTTGGTCATTCTACTGTCACAAATTTCTGTACAAATGCCAGCCAGCCACTATTCGAATAAAATTCATACACATTGGACAGTGAATATCTACAGAAAGCTCCAATTTACAGTACATTAAACAATGTAGCTGATTCAAACTTAAAATGCTTGCTACCATATACTTAATTGACTTAGAATTAACTAAAAGAGTCAGCTATTGATACAAGTAATATGAGGAAATAAACATAAGGAGGGCAGGAGGAAAATGATGAATGTAAGTCATCAGGAAATGTGGCCAGCTTCTAAAATCCCAGAGTGGAAGTTGTATAAATCTCATCATCGGCTAGTTTGGTAAGGAAGACTCTTTTTACTTGTAGAATTCTAGTGATGTGAGCCAGCGCCAGGATTATTTTAATATAAATGTCATTACAAGAAATGTGTCTTAGAAATCCATGCAGATTTAAAAAAAAAATCAACAATGAACCACACTAAACTGGCTTCTACTTTGACATCCCAATCTCTCCTCAAGTTTCTGCTTATTTTGCAGTTCCTTAACAGTTATTTGTCTCTTCTTCTACCATCCTTTAAATTTTCATAAAAGGCAAAGTATATAGTAAGTTCCACAAAATATCTGTGTAATGAGTCCACTGAGGATGAATTCTTTATTTTATAATAAATTAGATTCCCTAGGAAGAAATATCAGCCATTTTCTTGGAAAGACTTGAGACTGAATGACAACTAGACCTATAGCCAGGAGGAGTTAAAGATAAAAGTGGCAGGAAACTTGCTGTTCTCTCCAGGTTATAACCTGAAGTAAAAGGAAATTCAGACCTTTGAGAAGAACTTTGCCTACAGTATAAACTTTTTTTATGATTTTGGAAAGCACATATCCTAAGGGTATTTAGGATTAGTAGATTCTCCACATGAATTTTCTATTGGGAAATACTTCATTATTTGGCTGCAGGGATTTTAGACTGCAAGTCCCAGGGAACTGAAATCACACTACTTTAAAGTCAGAATGCACAGGGGAAGAGGATGGAGAACATGCGATCCTAATCTCTTACTTTGCAAGGACAAAGTATAGGTGTGCTGGTATATATAAGAACCTGACATGTGAAAATCTCTACCAAATAGTTGGTTTTTTCCTTCAATGGGTCAGTAGGAAAGACTGAAATTATAATCAAAATTAAGTTCTCTATAGCACTGGAGATTTAAGGCCAGTTAATATTGATATCTTCTCTTACTTGACTTTTACAAATTATATTCCATTGTTAAACTAACAATTTTTATTGTTCTCTAGTTCATATTTAAACAAACAGTAATAAAGCTATTCTGACCAGCAGCTTTTTTTGTAAAGAATAAAAATGTTGAACTTTCAGAACCAACTCCTAATGGTTCACTGACTTCGTTTTACCATGGGAAAAATCATTTAACCTCCCAGTGTCAGTTTGCCCATCTATGAAATGAGAAGGATAATATTTTCTTATGGGGATGCTTTAGAAATTATTTTTTGCAAATGTAGTGAATGAAATTGCTGCAAGCATCATTGGTCTTCTTCCTCTTCTTTAAAGAAGCATACATTATTATTTATGTACCAGTTGATAGTCAAATTTTCATCTGGGCTGAACTATGTACATTTATAAGTAGTTTTATTTTATTTTATTTTTTACTTAAAGAATCTCTCCCCAGATTACTCCATTTGTGTATTACATCTGTACCACAGAACCTGAGAAAACTCTTAAAGCCATTCTGAGTTTCATATTTATGAGCTGCTAATCTGTGGTAATTATTCCTTTCTGTCTCAGCTCCTTTTTTTCTGAGGTGTTTTTCTTGCCTCACAAATCTTGTGTCGCAAGATTGATAGTTCCATGTTTCCCTGCTAGAGGTCATCTCCAAGCTGAAGGCAAAACACATCCCACTCTGGCCCCTGTTGACTTTCAAGTCAACTATCAAAGAATTTCTTCCAGGAACTTCTAACCTCAATTTTAAAACTCCGCCCTAAAAATTACAGGGAAATATTCTGGGGAGTTGCCACTGTAACTCTAAAAGGTTGTCATTGAGAAAACAAAGTTCCTGATATCAGATTTTTACACTTGATAGGCTTAATTATAAAATGTGGTCATGAACCTCTGTGCTTCTGTCATTTAGGTCTGGAAAGAAAATTTTCCTTTCAGGCTCTTCTGTTTCTTGTGGTGCCAATCAACAGGCTTTTGGGAATAAGATTCTTTACACCAGCAGCTCCAGCATAACCTCAAGTGCTACTTGTAGTAATGATAGAATCATTACAAAACTAAAGAAGAAAAGGGAAATATATTTCCTGGGTGTAATTAAGTCATCATAATGTTCTTGCATATGTAAATTATCTTTCACTTAATGAACTACCATGCTCACATAATAGTGTTTTAACCTGGCTCTAGAAAGTCATTTTTACCCATGTTGCTCATTGTCATCAGACTTGTCAGGTTATTGCCAGATCATCTTGCTAACATAAGATATATATTATTTTTTGGTGGGCATAAATTTTCTTTCAACTATTAGAAGTGGACTTATTAAGTAAATTTAATACAGGACTTACTTATAAATTAATAAACTTCTTAAGAAGATAGAAAACTTGATTTCATATAATAATACCACATAAAGGGCCAATTTAAAAATAGTCATTTACAGGGCCGGGGATTTAGCTCAGTAGATTTACCGCCTGCTGCACAAGTGCAAGGACCCAAGTTCGATCCCTGGTACTGAAAAAAAAAAGGCATTGCCTTGATTATAAGAGAATATATATTAATAGAAGAAAAGCAGGTAACTTCATAAGGGAACAATGAAAAATATTACCTGTATCTCTTGGATTAGAGTAATCACTGTAATTCTCTTGTCCTGTTTTTTTTTTTGAGACATATCTCTCTCAATGTCACCCAGGCTGACCTCTAGCTCCTACTTCAACATTTTGAGTAACTAAAACTACAAGTGCATCCCACCGTGCTTTGCGTCTGTAATATTTTGATAAATGTCTTGCAAGATAAACACTTTTTTAAAGAATAGTCATAATCTACATACAGCTACGTTTTATAAGAAGCCCTGGTGAAACAGGATTATTTTTCCTTTAACAGAAATTGAAACTAAAGTTCTAGTATTCATATTTCCTAGGCTTTATTCAGAAGTATAAGAACTACAAGAAAAGTATTTTTTTGTGTTTTGTATCTTCCTTTAGAGACTTTGATTCATCCAAAGTTTTTCATGTCTTATCTTCAGCAATGACCCAATCTAGCAGCAACTAATTAATACAAGGCCAAGGGAAATTAATGACTATCATGTTACTCTTTGAATATAAATCATTACGTGTGTCAATGAGGAAAATAAAGTTTTCTGGAAAATATAAGAGAATAAAAAGGAGTATTAATACTGTCAGTTGTGGTGTCCTCTGATTAAATATTTTCAATTATTTTTGTCTTTTGAAAGTTTGTTGGTTTAAATTTTGTTTTGAATGAGAAGTGAAGTTCATTGTAGATCTGGAGAAGTTAATCATTTTATAACATTCATTTAATCAACATTCTCTTTAATCTCCTTTTAGGCAGCCAAGGGCAGTTTCCACTAACACAGAATGTAACGGTTGTTGAAGGCGGAACTGCAATTTTGACCTGCAGGGTTGATCAAAATGATAACACCTCCCTCCAGTGGTCAAATCCAGCTCAACAGACTCTGTATTTTGATGACAAGAAAGGTGAATACATTTTCTTTTAAATGTTTTAATCATATTCTAAAGTATCCTAATTATAATGAATTTATTTTTCTGAGATGATTCAAATTATTCCTTTTGATTACCAAACTGCTTCTGCTTGTATTTAAACATGTTAAATATTAAAATACTTTGTTTTGCAAGTCATAAACACTAAAGATAACCTATGTCAACTTTTTAATAAAATAAACAGTTCTAATTTTGTTTTAAAAATACTTTTATGCCTTCACTTAACAATCATTTTTGAGATATTAGACACTTCTATTCCTGTAGCTGTCTTGCATATCAGTTGAATATTTTTCTTATTCCTGATACTATAATGTTATTTTCATTACACTTAATTATATATATATATATATATATATATGGAATATGCTATACGTTTTTGGAATGTTTAATGATTTTATTCTCATCAATTGGATCTGAAAATAAAAATTGTAGAAATGATTTCTAGAGTGAAGTTAAGTATGCCCATGTTTCTACAATAAACTGAAATTAAGTAAGAAAATGTATTTACTTAAAATTGAGTCAGACTTTATTAATTAGTTTGTGCTTCAAATTATATATAAATAGATTTGAGCTAAATGCTTTTAGAAGAGTAAGGAAATTCACCATGTATATTTCAAGTGAACAATTAGTAATGTACTCTAAATTTCTAAGTCTTCCTCCATTGCTATAGTGTTGAGTAAAAAAGTAAAACCAATGCACTGTAATAAAAGTATGAAGCTGTTCTTTTAAGTAAGTTTAAATTTTACAGGCTGTTAGTAGTTTTTTATATATTAATTATTTGGAGTTGTCTTAATATCTAGGTTTCTTATGAATTTCTGTAGATAGCAATAAAATAATTCAAAATAAGTTTCATTTTAAGAATTAAAATGTGTCAAAATAAGGACTAAGAACTATGACTCTCCACAAAAACATGAATTTTCTATATTTTGTGTAATGGTGTATCTTTCCCTTTTTAATGTTGTCTAGAATTAAAATGAATCCTGTAGTTTGTTATAAATATTAAATATGCGATGAGGGATTGATTATTAACCTAATTCATTGATAGAGAGACAGATAAATTGATCATTTTTTATTTTAAGCAATTGCTCCAGTGGCTATGGAAACCAGCAGGTTTTAAATCTGAAGGGCAAGCTGGCCAGCTAGAGACTCAGGGAAGAGTTTATGTTGCAGCTCCAGACAAGGGCAGTGTTCAGGTAGAAATAAATTCCTTTCTTTGGACATTTGCTCTTTTTCTATGGCCTTCAAGTGTCAGAAAGGGGACCACCAAACTATAGTTGTTTACTCAGACTATTAATTTTAATATTAATCTCTCCTAAAAACAACTTTACAAGATCTGAACTGATTTTTCACCAAACATCTGAGTAGAGTAGTCCACTCTGGTACATGGCGGGGTGCAAGACACCCACTGAATGCATGAAATCAGGGAGGAAACCAAGCCCTGTAAAGTGTTTACTTTTGCTCCTCATTGTACTTTCTGATATTTCTTTTATCTGCACCCAACTCCATGTAACTGTGTAGTTTTATAGTATAAAGATATACTATTTAATTTATGAAATTGATTATATATACAAATTTAATACAATACATAATATGTTAATTTTAAGATTTTTGCTTTTTCTATCATTGCTTTAAATGAAACAGTTTTACTTGATAGCATTTTTGGAAAGAATTGATTTTGTCATTGAAATTTTCCAAGTAATCAGTATGAATTTTTATGAATTAGAATTATTTGTTGTTGTTCACCCATCCTACAAATACATAAAAACAATCTCCACATTTTTTGGTGTTGTACTGGAGATTGAAGTCAGGGCCTCTGATCTGAGCTACATCATTAACGCCTTATTTTTATTATGTTTTATTTTAAAACAAGATCTCATTATGTTGCAAAATTGCTCAGGTTGGGCTCAAACTTATAATACTCCTGCCTCAGCCACCCAGAGTGCTGAGATTATAGGCATGTGCCACCAGGCAGATACATTCTCCACTTTTAAACAATTTGTGCCTTACTTTTTAAGGCGATCTTTGACAGTCATGTTGATAGTGACATCTACAATGGTGAAGTCAAGTCCTCAGGCACAAACAAAAAATCTGTATTAAATGCCTTTGCTTCCTCTTTAGGTGATTCTATAAGTTATCCTGTACAAAACACTTAAAACTAGAATTGATTTTGAATATTTCAAAATAATGCACCTTTCCTGTAGAAAACAGAAATACCTATAGTATAATCTTTGCCAAGTCTTGGAAATTAGGCAAAAACCCTCATTTCTGAGGGATAATTATGGGGAGAAAAAGCTCATACTATATTTATGATAGCTAGCAACATAATTTTGTATCTTCATACTGCCATAAAATACCCAATCTGTCTGATCACATCAATTCTTGAAGTTTTCATTTAATTTTCCTTTGTCAAAGGCAGCTTCAAGGTATGTTGCCAAAAAGCCTGTTAAGTGTGTGGTTTACAGCAGGTTCCTGGCTTTGGTATTGGGCATTTTCTTACTTTATTGTGGTACTTATCATCAGTTTTAGTAAAATAATGAAAAGAACTGAGTAAAGAAACCCTTCTGTGAATGGCAAATTCACAAATCTATTTCCTCACACCTCCTAAGTGACACCTCAGTGTAATGGATCTCAGGTCATTCCTGTTCATCAAATGCAAGAGTTTGAAAATGAAAGCAGTTTTAAAGATTCTAGATCACAATTTTTTTCCCACATCATCTCTTGTCTGCGTTTATCTGTTTGGCCCTCCTCAAACCTAACTGTTTTTAATTATTCATCATGTGACAAAGCAATTGTCTCCAAAGAACTTCTTTCCTAGATTATATTCTTTTTTTTTTTTTTTTTTTTTTTGGTACCAGGGATCGAACTGGGGAACTTGTGCTTGCTAGGCAGGCAGCGGAACCACTGAGCTAAATCCCCAGACCGGAAACCTAACTTTTGAGTAAATCAGCAAGCCAAGTAGTGCCAGAGCCTAAGTGCATAAGCTAAGCCTGAGTTAAGAGAAATACAGCCACCCAAGTCTGTCATGCTTTTGACAACTGCATAAGAGCAAGAGAGAAAAAGAGTGAGTTTTCTGTGTTCCTAATTATGCAAGCTCTTACAGGTGGCTGCAACAGTTAAAGGCTCTATCTTTAGCTCAACATTTATTTCTGTCTCAGATTTTGTTGCTAGTGACTTTTAGTCCTGGTTACACAATGCAATTACCCAAGGAGCTCTCCAGTTAGACCAGGAGTATGCAGCATCGGAATGTTTTAATTGTATCTTAAATGATTTTGAAATGAAGCTGAATTTTAGACATTTTAGGTTATGTAAGTCAGTACTGACAAGACTTCTGCACACCTGAGTCTGAGTTTCTGAACTGACTTAGCTTAATGAGCAGAGAGGAAGGAAGGAAGCGAGGAAGCAAGGCAGGCATTAAGGAAGGAAAGGCAAGTTGCTCCACAGAACAGAACAGGCACAGCTCACTGTCACTGTTCCTGCTGTTATAAACTTGAAGAGAGAGTCTGAGTAGCACAGTTTTACGAAAGTCCTATGTGTGAGGATAAGCCAAGAACTCAGGATGGTGGCCCACTGGTAATATGTGAATGGAAAAATCCTTGCTTATTTCGAATTATTAGCTGAAGAAGAACATGTTGTGACTGAGCAGTATATGATTAGCTGGAGGAGAATTAAGCTGAAAACCCTTTAAGAATCTATCAGAGAGGTTATATATGAATATCTAGAAATATCTTCATAGGGGAGAGTAGGTGACACTTGAGGGTAATTGGCGAAGATGAAACTTATATTGTCATATTAATTATTCAGTTAAAATTAAGAAGAGCACATAAAATTCAGACTTCTACCTTTAGCAATTTAATGTGATCAGCAGCTTTTCTCATTGATACATGGAAAATTGATATCAAGGACTCAAAGAAATTTGCCTAGAAACATTCCACTAATGACTAATGGGAAAGGGATTTGTATCCAGGTAGAGCTTTTACTTTGGTTTTAACAGGAATATCTGAGAATGTAAGCATCTGAGTGCCAGGCCACTTTAAGAATCCCTGAAGCCACCTCTGCCATTGATCTTTGACAGGTGCCTTTTTGTTAAAGAGCACCAGTTTCTTTCCAGTTGTTGAAGATATACATAGAGCAAGACTGAAGATTACAGTATAGCAGCTCTGCCCAAAGAGCAGTCCATGAACATAGAAATATTCTATACTGGGACTGAACACTTGGTAGCCATTGTAGATATGTAAATTTAAGTGAATTAGAATTCAATGAAAATTTAGAATTTCATTTCTGAATCACACTAGCCAGATTTCAGTAGGTAAACTGTGGCTAATGGTTACTATTTGGAAAGGTAGAGTTCTAGAGGCTGATTCACTCTGTAGGTGATACATGGACCTTATCTAATTGTAGCCTTCACTAATAGAATATTTGCTTTCTAGCACTTCCTTGGCCATCACAAAGACATGAATTGAAGATTAAATGAATAAAATGTCACTGTTTAAATTACACAGTTTTAAGAGTGGCAATCAAAACCAAAAAAATATCAATTAGATCTTAGTGCCTGTTTCTCTGAAGGTGTGAGAAAATATTGAAGTAACAAAATATGATCAGTTAATGCTTAGTAAAGAACACTTCAATTCCTTCCTATTATAATTGACAAAAAAAATACTTTGGATGAACATCTTAAGGAGTGGATAGTCTACACATTCAACAGACATATCTATGTATTATTTTACTCATTTTATATACAGATATAAAATTCATTAATTTTCTAACATTTGTCTCCGTGGTATTTTTTCTTTGTTCAGTAACTAGGTTCAGTAGGTTCAGTAATTTTCACAAATTTCCTGAAGTAATAAAGACAAAAATCTATTAAGTTCAAAGCCCAAAATTGTTGGTATTAATTATCCAATTGGTGTGTTCATAATTTTACATTAATAGTGGAGAAATTGAAAGGAAGAACATGGATAAAGATGATATAAAACAAGGAATGATTAAGAGAAGAAAAATGAGATGAATTTGACATGAAGGTAGAAGTTCTGTCTGCACCAATTCGTGCTGCCGAGTGTTGTTTTTCCCCATAATTGGTATTGATCACATTGACAGGTTTCAAAAGATTAAATATTTGCTGGAATAACTCAGGGATCACAGTGACCGGTGCTGTCTTTTTTTCCCACTTTTTTATTAAATAAATCTAGCTATTCTATATTTGTGCAATAAAGATCTGAAATTAATGATGATAGCTTACAGTTACATAATACTCTACAATTATTGAATAATATTCAACATGCTTACCCTTTTTCACTATACTCTCAACAGTATATATGAAAGTCCTTTCCACTTCATGTATGGAGAAACCAAGATATACATGCTTGACTCTCTTGAATTGTATCTGAAAAAGCAATGAGGAGACCTGAGTTTTCTTATTACAAGTCTCTAGCATATGCTTTGCTGTTTGGAAAAGGAATTAATTTGATTGCCTTTGTTTTTTATCATTTTACTTTTCCTCTGGGAACTACAACTACTTTTAGGGTAGCATTTCAAAATTACATTTCTGTGATTCATCTCAACACATCTTATCTCATATTTCAATTCTAGCACACCACTATAATTTCATGCATATTAGCAAATTTCCTAATATATGTATATAGTAAAGGGAGATACATATATACATATATTATATATATATATATATAGAGAGAGAGAGAGAGAGAGAGAGAAAGAGAGAGAGAGAGAGTGCACAATTCAGGTTCACATTAATAAACAAAGAGTCAAGAAGGGGGGGGCAGGCTATTTACAAAGACACACGTATAACTAGGAAAACTACTTACGTCAATACTGCATCCATGAATTAACATCCTACCCTTCTGATGTTGAGAAGGAGAAACGGCTATAGTAGTGGATAGGAGATGTGGCTGGGAAGGGGCCAATATGTGAAAATACGAAAATTGACTTTCCTCTTCTCAAAGTCTGCTTTCTTGTCCATACCTTAAGCAGGCTGAGCAAAATGGAAGGTGTAGGTCAAGGGATCCTGAGTGTGTCAGTCTCCCAAAGCAAAAAACATGTATCTGAAATGAGAAATATAAAGTAAACCATACAACATATGGTACATAAACAGATATTTCTCCCCATCCCATTTTTGGTTAGGATAAACTCCATTAAAATAGCTGCATCATTCTATGTTCACAAATACCTACAGCTGCAACATTTCTTACCCAGATAAATAAGTTACAACAATGTAGTGTTTGTTATAAAACATTAATTTGTTTCAATGTTATATTATTCAAGTGCAATGTGTATATTAAGGTTTGTGTAGGCTTCCTGAGGAATTTACTTCCACTTCTGCTAATGATGATGCCATTATTGTAAATTTTCATTAAACTTTAGTTTTGGCCTTTAAAATTACTACATTTTCTTCATGTTATTTGAGTCCAGCAATTTCAGAAAATCATAGAGATGATCATATGCTTTAAATATGCTTTGTATTAACTTACCATGTGATAGGTCAAGTTATATCAGTATCAAGATTTAGAATTTTGACGTTCCCAGCCATGTACACATGCCTGGATGTTTTCAGAAAATTTTAATTTTTGAATTGTTTATATAAGTATAATCTCCCATCTTTGATATCCTTTAGAAAAATGAAGTTTCTTTTTTTCTATTATTTTTACAATACATTTTCCAGTGTGTTTTATTTAAAAATAAGTGAAATTTTCTATAAAATAGAAGTGCCTGTGTAAAATATGACTTAATTCTTGAATTAAACCCTGCTGCTCATCGCACATTGTTTTAAACTAATTTTTGCTAAAAGGGAAGAAAGAAAAAATATTTCTACAACACTGAAAAAAATTGTTTCTATTTCCTGGTAATAGCTTTGATCATTCAACAAATCTTGATAAGCACTGTACTAAGTTGTTTGTAGTAATTATAGCTCTCCAATTTCTGAGTCCATTCCACATTGGGGAAAGATACTTAAAGCTTGTCACAATTAAAATTAATATTTTTGGGAAAATACTATAATTTTATTAGCTATAACAAAATTCATTGTAGAAAATATAAACTGAACATGTAATGAATGAATACACTTTTAGGAGTCCAGAAAAAATAATTGGACTTGAAAATATGAATGACTGAAAATAGATGTTTTTGATGAAGATTATTTATTAACAATTTTGAGTTAATTATGTGCCATTTATAAATGTGAAGAACAACAGTATTTTGCACAAGAACTTGATTTCCCAGTGACCTACTGTTACTTTTTCTATTTTGAATAGTCCTTTTGTTGGGATCAGCACAGATATCATGGGAATTTAAGATATTCTAGCAACTTAAAATAAGTTTTAAAATATCATCATTATTATTCTTTAGAATATATTAGAAAAACCTCAATAGTATCAGAAAATGCTAGTATATAAGGGATAAATATTTTTTAACTTTTGACAAGACATATTAAAGTTTTACTCCTTAACTTTTAGAGTTTTTGTCCAGTTGTATTTTTCTTATAATTTATGCCTGACTTTCTCTGAGAGAATACTATTCCCACCTATGGTGATTCTACCGATGTAAACTTTTTTTTTCTTAGGTTGAAGTAGACATAAACTTAGTACTCTCACTTAAAGTTTCCTTTTTCCTCAAAAGCCTAGAAAATTTGAATTTCTCTGATCTAGTTTCAAAATTTTAAGCAAGAGATATGGATATATTCAGCTTGTACTAGATACCTCTACTGTTCTTTAAGTTATAACCAAGACTTTATGGCCACTGACTGAGGCAACAACCAAAATGTCATCTTCTATATTCAATGAAGGTCCCATTTAATAGATTCAGTATGTAGAATCTATCCAGGTTATTTTCTTAGTCACAGAAAAATTTCTTTATGGAAATAAATTAAAAAGAAGTAAAAATGAATGAGAAATTTATTTTTTTATTACTTAGATACCTCACAAAAGTACTGGAGCTGTGTAAACTCACAGAGCTTTTTAAAAAGTCATGTTTGAAATAGTTAAATGACACAAATGTAAACAAAAACAAAGACAAAATGTAAAGTCACTCATTAATGATGATACTAATTAGAAAGCTATTAATTTATGAATTTATTGAGGTTGAAGTGTTAATGAATATGATGAGATTTTCTATTTATTCTCTTGAGTCTCCTTATTTGTTTTGGATATTTCTTACATTTATAAATATTGTTTTTCCTCTACTTTGTCTCTTCAGAAAGCATTTCTTCATTTTTAATACAAAGTAATACAATTTAAAAATATCATTTTTGAATAAATATTTTAATGTGTATTTATATTTTATGAGAATGGAAAACCATAAATTAATATAAGTTCTCTACATACCCCAACTTGTTTTTTGAGTCCCAGCAGCCTTCTGTGAGTGATCCTTAGTAACAGCAGTAAACAAGCATTTTGCAGCTCTGGTGAAAACTAGGAGGCAGTGTTATTTTAGTACCAAAATATATGTGTTTTTCAGAATTAAGTTTCTTGGTTTTACACATATTTATTTTGAGACTAGTGAGTGGACTATAGAACAAATAGAAAGCAGGGTAGGGAAATGCTGAGAGATTAACTGCTTTTATGGTTTAGAATAATGTTATTTGTTTACAAGGAATGGCAGTAGTAAAAATCTAGACATAAAATATTGTTTGAACTTTAAACACCTTTTCATCAAATACACTCCATCTTTTTCTTAATGATGAAAATCACACACAGTAAGTTTGAATCAACTGGTTTGAAAATACTAATTTATGATGCTCTTCTATGGAGATAATGATTGATTATTAGCCATGTATTTGCTTCTTTTAAATTAAAATCTACTTCATCAATTTTGAAAATATTATAGATGAGTTAATTGTATGAAGGCTATAAACTTGGTAGTCAGGGATGTTGCCCATGAATCCCACCATGAAATTGGATGTGATCTTGAACTGAGTTGATCATTTCTATAAATCAATCTCTGTTCCAGCTCACAAGCCCTCTTGGCAATATTTGTACGTGCCCACCTTCTATGTCCAGGTGCATTGCCCAAATTCTCCTTGGAGTTTAGTTTGAGATTTTTTGAAGCAATGGAAAATCAATGCCACAGCATTACACAAAATTAAAAGCAAAACAAATCCTCTCTTCTGTTGAAGGTCTTAAGTAATTTCTGCCTAACAGGAAGCTGAGATCACATGTATGTGATCTTCCTTTAATGTAGAAGTGGCTAGGTTATGGGTAAATACTTTGTATTAGTCAACTTTCCCATTGCTGGGACCAAATGCCCAGCACTCATACTTTAAAGGAGGAAATGGTTTATTTGGGTCATAGTTTCAGAAATTTTAGTCCATGGTCAACTGGCTTTGAGTGTGTAGTGAAGTAAGCTGCTGACCTCATGGTGGTAGAGAAGCAGAGAACAGAAAACACTGGCAAGAGGTGCTCCACCCAAGGGCCCTCCAGTGACTCACATCCTCTAACTGGTCTCCTCCCCTAACAGCTCATTTAGCGATAAACATCAGTGCATTAGTCCACTAATGAGTACCCTGACCCCCTTATCCAATCACCTCTCCAGGAATTGCTCAACCTACTCAAGATGAAAATTAAGCTTGGGTGTCACATACTTGAAACTTGATTTTTTATTAATGAAACATAAAAACAATATTAAATGACAATATTTAACATCACAGTTTACTGGGTGCTGTAACTATATGGCAAGTGAAAATGAAACCAAAATTTCTAATTTGGCATCTGAATTATAACCTTAAAGGCTTTAAGGGAAATGAGGTATGTGAGGGCAGAGAATTTAGGAGGAAAAAGGTAGGTCTTTTCTGACTTTCTCCCTTTTTCATTTGGGCTCTTGGAGTGAGAAACTTCTATAAAAAGGCTCTCCTACTTGGAAAATGACTGAGCCCCTGGGAAAAAAGTAGGAGAGACAAAGGGAAAAACAGTGCTCATAAATGGCACTGGCAGGGACTTTAGCTGATTTCTGTGCCTCCTGTATTGATTTGTTTATAGTTCATGTATTATCATCTCTAAATATTGTCTTACTTATCCTCTGTTTCAAAACTCTGGGAGTTTTTCATTATATTACTCAGTATTGTCTACAAATATCTCTCTATTGATGGTTAGCAGTTTAATAATGGAATAATAACTTAAAAATTAGAGGATTGAAGAAATGTTAATATTTCAGCAGCTATGGAATGATGCTCTGAATCAGAAAGAGAGCTATGAAAATCCAGGCAAAGAATATGGAAAGCAAGAGATAGCTTGGGCTTCTGTGATGTGTTCAGGTAACTAAAAATTAATTCCCACTTTTCAAAACAGGAACACCTGAAGATCCATATGATTGCCATAGGATTCCAGGCTGTAAATGTAGCTCAGTGATATAGTCCTTGCTTAGCATGTACAAAATCCTGGGTCATTCACCAGTACAGAAAAAAGAGTCCAAAAAAAGAAAAATTAAAAGTAACCTACCCCATATATATATACATATATATACATATATATATGTATATATATATGTATATATACATGTATATATATATCAGAGAGAGTGTGATTTAGGAAATTAATTCTAATTCTGAGTTTCTAAGCAATTCTAGAATTACAGATTTACATGAAAGTTTTAGACACATTCATTCATTACACCTGTACATTCTGATACTTTATACATTTTAAAATAAGAATTAATTTATTCAGTAGCAATTGCTGAAATGCCTGGTGTTTCGAGTTGTTTTGGGCAATTTGGATTCACCAGAAGCCAAAATGGGCAAAATCTCTGCCTTCATGCAACTTCTATTTAAATGGAAACAAACTAATTATAAGCAAAATGAATAAGTAAATATATGTTGCATCTGACAGTGATATATTCTATGAAAAAACAAAGCTCAAAAAGGGAGATAGAAAATGGAAAGTTAAATATACGTGATAGTAAGTCTCATTAAGAGCTGACATTGACATAAAAATCATTAAGAGATTAGAGAGCTACATGTGCAGTTATTTGTGAGAAGAATGAGCCAAGCAGAGAGCACCTGAAATGGAACCATTCTGAAGCTATAGGAAAGAGAACTCAGCCAGTATGTCCAGGCAGAGTGGATAAGCAGAGGAGACAAGTCTCATGTAAGTGGGTGAGGAGAGTGAGGAGATGGAGCATTGTTAGCCACTGACAAATTCTGGCTTTTTCCCTCTTTAAAACAAGAAACTACTAAAAGGTGTTAAGCCAAAGAGTGAGGCGATCTTATCAGCATTCTTTACAGTATCACTTAGACTAGCATGGGGAAAAATAAATTATGAAGGAGGAAGTAAGAGGATAAAAAGCAGGTAGGGCAGTTATACAGCCATTGCAGTAATCCAGTAAAAAGTTAAATTGGTTCTGATAACAAGTGAAGGCGATGAGTAGATTGAATTCTGTAGATAAGAAAGTAGAGCAAGTCTACAGAAGAGTAGACCGATTTGTCCTGGATGATGGCAGGAATGTAGCGTTGGAGAGCAAAAGAGGAATCATATATGATTTCATAGCTTCTGATTTGAATATCTGAAATAATAAACTTAAAAAGAAGACAAAAATATTACAGGGATAGAGACTAGGACTTTTTGGTGTAAAATGTGGATTTGGCCTTGTAACATTTTAGTTTATTAAAGATACAGGGGGAAACTATATACTACACAGTTGGACAGATGAGTCTGGAACCCATGAATTGATTTAAATTGAAGATCTTAAAAATAGTGTAGATATGTATCAGATTCTTTACCAAGGAAATCCAGAGAAAACCAGTTTAAGCGCTGAGCCCTGCTTGGGACAACAGATTAGGGAGGTTAGGGGACAAGGTATTTGAATCATTAATTCAAAAATTCTTTGTTTTTCTTTTCTTTCTTTTTTTCTTTTATGTGTATAGTAGAGCTTTCCCTTTATTGTAACATTTACTGTGCAGAATAGTTCTTAAAAGCAGTGATATAACTCAACTTTGCCTAACATTTGTCCTGCAGTTTAGAAGCTGCAAGCATTTTGCTTTTTATTTCTTTTTCTTTTGATGCTTACCTATCTTATAATAAATATCCAGAAAATAAATCAGTGTAGATGTGGTTCTCTTCTTACATGTTTCTTCACACTAGGGGAATTTCTTAGATGAGGTTCTGTCCTACAATTATATCTTCTCCTTTTTGTTCACCCTCAAAATTCTATATTTCCAAACAATGAATCTTTGTACTCTTTCCCAGAGAGATGATTAGTAATGGCAGCAAATGAAGATTCAGATATCAGGGACTTTCTATGGAAATGACATCTACCAAAAGGCTATTAAGGAGAGGACAGAAATCCTACATCTGTGATTATGTATGAACCATCCTGGTTATGTGTCTGAACCATCTAGGTTTCATTCAGGTTAATTGAAGTCTCCTGCTGTCTTTAAAGAAAACAAAATGAGAATAGGAACAATCTTAAGAAAGCAAAATGCTCTCCAAGTTCTATCTTCTTTACCTTAATCTGACTTTTCCCCTGGAAGTAAAATAAAGGAGAATTTCCTGGTTTTGTTTCATGCAGACAAAATTGGAATACACATTTTTATATAGCAAATGTTGCATCAATGTCCATTTTACATTCTTACCACCATTGAGATCTTTCCTTTAGCAATAAGTACTTTCTGAGTACGATCTCAGGCGTGGAGATGTAATAGTAACCTTGCAAAACTAAGATCATTAATGGAGCTCAACATGTACATTTTATTTTTTATTTATTTATTTATTTATTTATTTATTTATTGGTACTGGGGATCAAACTAGGGTCCTTGTGCTTTTGAAGCAAGTGACGGAACGACTGAGCTAAATCCCTGATCCCTCAGCATGTACATTTTAAATCCTCTGTGAGGGCATATTTTTCCTAAGTCAAGCACAATGATAATGTTATAAAGCACAACAAAGTTAATTGCTAGATAACAAAATATTAATAAGACATAAGGATGCATAAAAATGCAAGTTCCAATGTTTTATTATCACTTTCTGCAAATATAGCACATGAAAAAAGCAAAAAATTGCAAAACTACAGGTACTTATTAAATGTGAATATCAGGAATAATACAGAAAATTATATTTATAATATTTTGCGGGCCAGGGATTTAGCTCAGTGCTTTTGCCACCTGCTGCGCAAGCGCAAGGACCCAAGTTCGATCCCCGGCACCAAAAAATAAAAAAATAAAAAAATAAAAAAATAAAAAGAAAAAATTTCGTAATTCTGAAATAAAAAATAAACAAGTTACGAAAGAAATAGCAGTTGTTCACACTTTGAATGAACATCACATATATCAATTATTTAATTTTAATGTAACATACATGCCTGTTTTGTACTTTTGCAATCTCTTTAGACTAACTGCAGCAGTTCTTGAAGGTAACAATGTATGAACTGAACTATTTTTATTCTTATATTAGTAGCAGATATAGTACAGAAATAAGACTTAGACAAAATATATAAACAAAATTGAAAAAAATTTTGAAATAATTTAAGCAAGCTTAGGCTATTCCTTTTAAACTTCTACCCATAATGAGGCAAAATTTGCTGTATTTTGAAATTCATCTGTGATCTGCCACTAGTAGCTAGTTCTAGTATTTACCCTGTAAACTCATAGAAAAATGAAATTTTTAATGAAAGAAAGAAATTCAAGATCTCTCTCTCTATATATACATCTTTGTTAATAAAATATGAAATTTAAAATGTTCATACATTGATGTAAGATCATGTACGGTAAATATGTACAAATGCCAATATCAAAATTATCATCGATTTTGCTGACATTTGCATTTATTTATAGAGATAATGTCATAAGTAACTGTTGAAACTCTAATGTTTACTTTGCCTTTTGATCTTACTTGACATTGTAAAACATGTTGCATTCCTTTCTTGGTAGAAGAGCATAATTAAAGATCAAATATCTGACAAATAAGGTTGGCTGAGGATCCACATTTTTAAAATTTGAAAAAGAGCTATTTTTTATGTTGTAGAAACCAAAATAGTTTTTTGTTCAAGCATTGTCAAGAATAACAGGTTGCCACTCTGAAAAGTACTTTGAGTCATATATGCAGTGGAGATAATGAGTATTTTGCATAAGTGTGATTAATATGATCTATTATCTTGGAGAAATAACTACCATAATAGAGACACATGATTTAAAAGTTATTAAATTATATTATTCTATTACATTTTATTTTTAGCAAATAGTTACAAAAAATGATAAACACACTATCTAACTGAAAAGGGGATAGTTTTGTACAGAAATGTGTCTTTACACCTCTGATTCTACACTTAGATTTGTAAATATATATATGTAATTATGATGAATATATCTTTTAAGAAAACTTACCAACTGCTACACAATGAAGATTCCAGATGCCAAAACATTACAGAATTAGATTAGAAAAGATTCAAAGCAGAAGACAAATTTTGAGATTGGCTTAACAAGGTACAGAACATTTTGCTGCAGTTTAAGACTGTTGAAATCTTTCTATGCATTTTGCTTCTATTTCTATTTTTATTTCCCTTATTGGGGATATAGCAAATAGTTTATTTTAACTGGGATTACTTAAAAAGGATTAAATAATATGGTATTTACAATGGTAGTATTATTGTATGTATTTTATATATAAGAATACTAAGGGAAAGAGAAAGTCAGTAACATGCTTAATTCCTCAATGTTTACAGTGGTGCAAGAATACCAAAGCAGTCTGTCTGAACTGACAGTCTTTACTGTTTAGCATGCTATCTCATGAACAGTAAATGGTAACGAAGAATGAAAAAGTGAGACTACAATTATACAGGAAAGATAATGAACACGTATTATTTCCAAAAAGACTACAGGTGAGTTGACAGTACACAGGTCAACTATGAAGGTGATTGAGGTAGGAAGTGTGACTGTCCACATGGCGGGTCTGCTGGGCACTGCCATGTGGGAAGAATTAGCGCACTAAGTCAGGTAGAGGACTAAGAGTGAAACCAGGGTAATTGCATGAATGAAATAAGGAAAGTGAAAATCATTTAAAGTTTGTATTGTCTAAAAATCTCTAAAGTGATTCCCAAGTGTAAGAAACAATATTGTCTGTTAGAAATAGATACTCATCCTTTGTATCTAATTTCAGCTGTAAGAAATTTGCTTGCTAAATGGAACAGCAGACTTTCTTATTTGGGCCAACACCAGGTAACTAACAGAGAAGTAGTAAGGAGCCAAAATGGGAAGTGAGGAAGGAAAAGATGAAACAACTGCAAGAAAAACTGAAATTTTAAAATTTACACTACAAAATACACTGATGGTAGAGGGGGCATAGACAGGAATCTATGATAATCTCAAACCTCTGTGGATGTGATGTCCTAAAAATAGAGACATCAGGTGTAAAAGAATATGAGAAGGGTTAAAATGATGAAAAGAGGGAGTGTAATAACTTTCAACAAGAAGAACAGTTTGTAGTTAAAAATTACATTTATGAACATGTAAACTAAGTGTAGTTGCCCTGGGATTTTTAGAACATCATGAAACTGATAGGCATTTAAAGGAAAATTACCATGACAGTCTGTAGTCAGTTTATGGTAGAAAACAGGTGACACTATCAATAAGTTCAAGTTATTATGATGGTTATTAAAATCTGTGAAGGCTTAAGCATACCAACAAAAGATGAACGATATGAGGGCCACCAATGAGACAATATTACTTGCAATTCCCGAGCCTGATATGATTCTTGACTTAAGCTGGAACCAAAATATATAGCCACTGTCAGAGCCAAAGGTAGCTCCTTTCCAAGCCTGCAGTCTCTTTCATTGCTTTTCTTTGATTTGGAATAATTGTAAGCTAGATGAGAAGGACTCCGGAGAAATGCCTTCATTAGGGTCAGCTTCTTAGGTCATAGTAGGCCATTTAGAGTACAAGAGGGGAAAATGGAAAAACAGTAAACAACCACTATGAGTAAAAATGTTATTTACAAAAGATCTTAAAGTCACTTACTTAGTCACATTCCCATCACTGGAACAAAATACCCAACAACACAACTAAATGAAAGGAGGTTTATTTTGACTCACAGTTTCAGTGGGTTCGGTCCATGGTTTTCTGGCTCTAAAGCAAAAATGGCATGAAAGAATGGCATGGTAGAAGAAACCTGTTTACTGCATGATGTCCAGGAAGCAGAATGAAAAAGGAGAATGGAGGGACTGGAATACACTTTTCTAGTTCAGGCCCCCAGTGGCCCACTTCCAACCAGGCCCCACCTCAAAATAGCAAATTCACCTACTGAAATCATGGACAGAAGAATGCACTGATGAATATAACCTCTCAAAATAGCAAATTCAGCTACTGAAATCATGGATGGAAGAATCCACTGATGAATATAGCCTCCACATCATCCTATTGCCTTCCAAATACATGAGTCTTTGGGGGCATTTTAGATTTAAGCCACAGTAGTCATATTTGTAGGATTAGGTATAAATATATTTTGTTACATGTTTTATAAATTTAACTTTTTAAGCCATTGTATACAGATGCTTTGAGATACTACGTGAGATACTAAGCTTGCTTTCAATGAAATAATGCTTTTGAGGTGTTTTTATTACTCTCCAGAAACATTGATGGAATTCAAATCATTTCTAGTATGAATAATTTTAATTAATAATTGTTATGTTCCACAATTCCACTAATAGAGATTTGCGAGTAAAATGATACATATAAGAAGTTAGTTTTGCAATTGTATCATGACAATATAATTACTGACCTCCTTTGTTATCACATACTCTACAGAAATTTAGCGTAATTAAAAACTTTCTTATTCCACGATTCATTTATTGTATATTTTCCAAATACCTTATCAATCACTTTACTCGTAGCATTGTGAAATATCAATGTGTTAATCATGGCATGTGTGTAATTACTGGCATGATTCTTTATTTTTTTGTATAAAGCTGCCCAATATACTATTTAATGAACAAATGCACTTAGACTTAATAATTACAGTTTACTTTTGTTAAAATAACAAATCACATGTTCACATTTCAATCATTCAAATAACAGTAATGAAACGAATCATTTTCCTGATTATAGGGTTTTTACAGTTCTTTGTGTCCAAACAGTTTTTTTGTGTGTGTCATTTGTTATTTCATGATTAGAAAAAATGCAACTACAGATTGTTTCAAAAGGCAGAAGTTGTTAAGGAAAAGTGTGAAAAAATTTCCTCTTTCTTCAAATTGCAAGATGAAAAGTTTCCTCCTGCAGTTACAAAATGATAAAGGAGAAATGAAGGAGGGGGGTAGAGAAGAATAAACATTTTTCTTTGAATCGAACCATGGGGAATTTCTGGAAGATTTGCAACCATATTGGCTCATTGATTACTCAGATGGCAGAAAGATATTCTCTGTGTGTGCTCCTCTATCCTAATGAAAAAAACAATTAAACCAACTGAAAATGAATACTTTTTATTAAATGGAGAGCTCTGTTTAACCCATTTGGAGAATTGGGGCTGTGTTGAAAATTGGAGCCACTTTCGAAGAAATATCGCTACAATTGCAAATCAAGTGGAAGTTGGAATTCATGTACCATTGTTATGTTCTGATTGCAGGATAAATGCAGTCAGAAACTATTGAATTCTTTGTGGTCCAGAGATTATATGGGAAATTCTAATTTCACTAAGTTACCCGAATTGACCTTAAAATTGAGGGTCACATGTACAGGCTGAAAATTGTATTAAGGATGCTGAAAAGTGCCATTAGCACTATCATTTTCAATGACCCTAAAGAGAGGGTATTATTGAAATCACAGTAGATTTCATTGAGATCATTCTTTTTATTGAATAAAATTGAACATTTAAGTAAATGAATAATCATTTTTGGACAACATAATATGAAAATATATGACCATAGAAACTTGATAACCCTCCAGCAGTGCTTATAAAAATTGTAATCTCTCACAAATGTTATAGTTGGTGGTAACATGGTAGAAAATTATAACGGCTGCCTAAATTCTAGTACATTTTATAAAGTATGCATTTTTATTACTTTTAAGGTGAGTGTAGAATGTATATAGGCTGTGTTGTGTAAATTCATAGAAATACTACATTTTCTTTGGTTTCAAAGAATTTGATAAGGGAATTATAAAATTAAAATTCAAGTGAGCTTGAGTAATTTAGGCAATGGGTGATTATTCTATTTGGAGAATGTTTTATTATTATCTTCTTATTTTATTACTTTAAAAATTATATTTCCTTTATTGTGTAAAAATTGAACTTGAGAATATTAAAGGGACAACTTAACAGATATTATAATGTCATATGTTTCAAAAGGAGCATCTTCCTGTGGCTTATTTTAATGTAACTGTTTAGAAAAAATAGTGAGTGCTGTTGTGCTGTATTTTCTCCAAATAAATTTAACTATAGGAGAAATCTTTATATATTTCTGCTAGAATTTTTTAAATAAAAATTGTATATATTTAAGATGTATAATGTGGCACTTTGCTATCTCTACACATTGTACAATGGTTACTACAATCAAATTAATTAACACATCACCACCCATGTCTTATATTAAGTCCTCAGGACATAGTGACATAACTGAAAGTCTGTAGCTTTGACCAACATACAATTTTATTCCCCTTCTTCTTAATGCCCTGGAAACCATTATTACTTTTCTACTTTTCTGAATTTAACCTTTTTTTTTAGATTCCATATATAAGTGATAACATTCAATATTTGTTGTTCTGGGTCTGGCTTATTTCATGTGGTATGATGTCCTCCAAGTTCACCCATGTTGTTGCAAAGGATGGCATTTTCCTTTCTAATTATCAATAAAATTCCATTATGTCTATATTTTATTCATTTATCCATCAATCTACATTTAGGCTGTTTTCTTACTTCACTAGTGTGGATAATGAAATAATAAACATCAGAGTAAAAACATCTTGCCACCATACTGATTTCATGTCATTTGGATATATAACTGGGTGTGGAATTGCTGGAATATATAATAGGTTATTTTTATTCCTTTGAAGAAATTCCTTATTGTTTTACCTAGTGACTGCCACCAATTTATATTTCCACTAATAGTTGACAAAAGTTCATTTTTTTCCCACACCTCGCCACTAATTATTAACTTTTTCCTTTTATTCCTACCATGAATCATGTGATATCAATGTGAATTTGATTTGCAGTTTCTTAATGATGAGTGATGTTGAGCATGTTTCATATAACTATTGGTCATTTTTATGTCTTCTTTAGAAAAAATCCTATTTGGGTCCTTTCTACATTTTTAGTCAGTTTATTTATTTATTTATTTATTGAGCTGTGTAAGTTCCTGAATTGTTTGGATATTAGCACTTCATCAGATATTTGCTTTGTAAATAATTTGTTTCACCTGTTATCTTTTCATTGTGTTGCTCATTTTGTCATGCAGAAGTTCTTTGCTTTCAGATGTTATATTTACATTCTTAATGTCTTTCTAGTTAATTGTCACATATGATGTAAGACACAGGTGCAATTTCATTTTTTGCTGTGCATATCCTGTTTTCTCAATATCATTTATTGAAGAAAAGATTTTTTTCCCTGCTCAGGCATTATTAGTACTTTCATCAAAACTAGTTGAAAACCTATGTATAGGCTTATTTC
The DNA here is from genome assembly GCF_053883595.1 of Heterocephalus glaber. Taxonomy (NCBI): domain Eukaryota; kingdom Metazoa; phylum Chordata; class Mammalia; order Rodentia; family Bathyergidae; genus Heterocephalus; species Heterocephalus glaber. The sequence continues at coordinate 38,323,652 of NW_028258138.1, forward strand.
TGGGCTCTCCATTCTGTTCCATTATCTCTGTTTCTAATCTCAGTAATGTGCTGTTTACTATAGATGTGTAATATAGTTTAAAAATCAGAAAGGATCATAGGTCCAGTTTTGTTAATTTGTTCAACATTGTTTTGGCTCCTCTGGGCTATTTTGTGGCTCCATATATATCAGAGGTCAATCAGTTTTCTGATCTGCCTAGAGAGGGGTGCTGTGAGGGCTAAGAAAGAAAAACAATAGGGACATAATTTTAAAAGAAATGGGGGGGGTGCTGGGAGGTCAATGTCAGAGTGGGCAAAGACAAAGACACTCTGAGAGCTAGCTACTACTTATTGGAAACACACAATAATTGGAGGTAGTATCAAGTGACTCACAGACCAGCAGTAATCCTCTGTTGATGAGGGTCTTATGTTGATGAGGACAGTGAGAGGGGCAAAGCATTCTTAAAATAGGTGCTTAAAATAGCAGGCTAATAAGGAATTTGTCCTTCCCCCAGGTGAAACTTTTTTCCTTTTGTATTAATGTATTTTTATTTTTGTATTAATGTATTGGTTCTCAAAGACCCAGGGTGTCTTCAACTGATGTAATCGTGTCCTCATAGCATCAAGAGACTATTGAGGCTTCAACATGTGACCAGAGGTATACACAGTTATGTTTCTGAATACCTTAGCTGGCTCACAGCCAAGGAGACTAGGCTTCAGACAGCCCTAATCATAATTTAATTGTGAAATAATTTTTCCCAAAAATTATATAGAATGGTTCTCCACACATATGGTCTTTAACAGTATTTTTGATAATTCTGTGAACAATATCATTAGGATTTTTTTAGAGATTACATTGAATTTTAAGTGACTCTGGTTAGTATGTATGGACATTTCAATAATATTAATTCTTCCAGTTCATGCACAATGTATATATTTATTATATATATTTCCCATTGAAAACTTTATATTATTTAAGGACCAGTCATGTATAAAATTTCTCATTTTTAAAAAGAATATTAAAAAATAGATTTCCTATAACTGCACTATTTTTCGAAATGAGTGGAAAAAATCATGATTATACAATTCACTTTTGACTTTGTTTTTAAATTGAGAGAAATTTGTATCATATACTTACAATAAGTTTTTAATGGTTTTACATGTTAAGCTCTCTATCCATAGAATTATAATTGGAGAATATGTAAGTTAAACACAAATAGTATCCAATAGGCAAAATAAAGATTGGCAAAAACTTATAAAGTTTTTGAATATATAGCCTTAAGAAAACTCTATTACAAAGACAAAAATATACAAATTAATAATTATTAACTAATGAAATGTATTTGAGTGTGTATTTCTACATCCTAATCACATTTCATATGAATGAATTTCTATTTCTTTAATATGTTAAAGTTGTCTTCTCATCCACCCTCTCTTGGGCAATTATTTTTATAGGAATAATGATAATTAAATCATTGTTCACTCTATCGTCTATGTTCTAAATGATTTGTGAATGTGTCTTCTGAAGCTATGTAACACGATCACACACACACAAAGCAAAATCCTTACAGTGGTGACCTTGTTTCTAAGGTTAAGTAATTTTTTGTTAGTTCTCATGCTTCGTAGGAGAAAAGCAGGTTGGCCTCAGGTGTATAGTGATAGAAGCAACATTCAACAAATGATTACTGTACATGACCCATGAGGATGTGACCTCATGGGTGGCATCTTTTTTTGTCTCCTCAATTGTAGGTCAGTAGTACTCCTTTATCTGCAGTTTCATTTTCTCTTGTTTCAGCTACTAGTAGCTAAGTGTGATGCAAAAACATAAAGTGAAAAAATTCCAAAAAATAAGAAAGTCATAATTTGTAAATTATTTGGGATTCTGAAATCTTGTGCTATCCTGCTCCATCCTGACCTGGATATGAATCATCTTTCTGCCCACCATGTCCATGCTGTATATGTTATCTTCATGGTAGTCACTTACCAAAGTTATCAGATCAACTGTTGTGACATCACAGTGCTCATATAATCAGTTGGGTTCTATCTAAGGATTCAGGCATTCAGTGTGTGTCTGTGTGGGAGGTCTTGAAAGGTATCTCCCACAGTTAAAGAGAGATATCTGTTTATAGTGGTCCAGAGAAGTTACATAGATTATTAATGGTTACAAAACTCATAAAATAGCAGAAATCTAATAATATTGGTCAAGAAATTATTATTACCTATTTAGACATCCATTCAGCATGTAGATGTGTGAAAGCATGCTTTCAAACATAATTCCCTGAGTATCAGTGTTGAATTAATGAATGTGTTCTCTTGTAATGTCATTGAAATGATAGGAATTAAGATTAAATAAATGATTAATTTCTTGAAGAATATCAAACATTTTGTGCACAATGAAAAAAGAATGTGAATTTAAAAGGCTTTATTATTTCCATGGTTGTAATCATTTTGCTGAAGTTGCTTTTTCTTTTTCCTCACGTACTTCCGATAAATGTTTTGATAGACGTACTCTGATAGCCTTTTAAAAAGCTACACTTTAAAATTTGAAATGTGTGAGAGGTAGCTACTATCAGAAAAACTTTAACTTCTTTTTTTTCTGACCTTTTGGCCTTGTCTTTTTAATCACTGTTTATTCTGAGTAGTGAGGAAATAATCAAAGATCACCTAGAGGCAGAGCTTAAAGGAGCATTTTCCATTTTATAAAATTTCAGAAGCTATGCTAGGTATTGTGAAACTGTAAATAAAGCAAAGCTACAAAAACTCTTAGTTTGAATTCTCAATGAATTTTGTTTTCCCTGTTAGTCAATTTATTTTAGTGAAGTATGATGGTTTATGTTTGGCTTAATTGTTGGTGTTTTTCTTAGGAGGTATGTACTTTATGTTTTATTAGCTTTCTTGATATAGGAACTTGTGATTTAATTCCTCAAAGAAATCTTAGAGACCTTTTTGTAAATATAATACCTCTTACTTACAAGAAACAGTCTCAGTTTAGTCAAATTCTACTAGATGATATGCCCTCTGATATCAAAGTATCTCTAATCAGTTAATTTTCTCTTTAATTTTGTCTTTTTGCATTACTCTTTTATTATATTATTAATACTTACCATATTTCTAGTTAATTCCTGGCTATCTAACATCATGTAAAAAATTTTCAATGAAGAAAACATTTCCCTATTACTCTCATTCAACTTGCTATTTTAAATGTCATGACTGCCTACAAATTATCAGTTCTGAAGCAGAGTTTTAGTTTTGAGATACCATGTGTATTAAAAATAATGTTGTTGACTTATAAAGAATGGACTAAAGTACCCTGAGACCATATGAACTTGCACCATCCCATATTTAAAGAACATTCCAGGGGAAACCAAGAGAAAATTTCCCTTAAAAGTAACTTACTGGTGAAGTGCATTTCATATTAGTATAGTGAGCTGAAACTAGTCAGAGGAAAAAACCCAGAGGCATGATTGTAAAAGTGACCATTTGCTATTGATGTAGAAAATAATCTATCCCAGTGAAAGAAGGGAGATATTGTGGTCACATTTGGCTTTGGGTCCTAATACTTTCTCCCTTCTGCTAACTGCTAACAATAATTAGAAATTTTCAGAGGCAATCTGATCAAGGCCTAGAAGCTCAGGCTCCTTTTTCAAGAGTCAATAGTGGAGGTCAGCATTAATTTGTTGCTTTAAAATGTGGAAATTACTCTCCATGTTTGAGAGCAGTATGTGGCACCCCTTAACTATATGATAAAAAGGCCCTTGAATTTTATTGTACATGTGTGACATAAAGGATATCTATTTGGAAAGATTTAATGGCCCTGGAATAGAGGGTAATAGAAACTGAATTGGAGTCATTTATGTTGTGCACTGCAGAAGATGGCCAGGGAAACTTCAAAGATTTCTCCTGCATGACTAAAACTAAATGGCCATTTTAAAGCTGTCTTTCTCTTACATGAAGCAAAGCCTAATATATTTATTACATATATTATATATAATATATATGTATAATATAGATTATAAATAAATATTAAATATTTAAATATGTTGATATAGCAAAGTGGCATCAATACAGCCTTGGTAGTGGCTTGATAGCTAAAGCATAGGAACAAATACAGTTCAGGTAAAAGGTAATGTTATATCAAGTGACTGCTAATTAAATATCTGAGAAAGAATTTGAACTTGATAATCATGGTTGTCATAGAAGGGACTATTCCCTCCTTTAGGTTTTAAAATGATGGTCTCTGTTTCCATATGGCATAATTGAATGAATTAAAAAGTGACAATAATCCAGGATTCAATACATTGGTTAATATCTAAGATATGATTACAAATCTGTATGAGGCATATTTATTTTAGCATATTTATCACCTATTTAACAATGTAAATTAAAATTAGCATGTCTAATTCAAGTGAGTTAAATTTGAGGAGCTACAATTTTTCCGTTAGACTCAACAATGACACTAAATTAAATGGAAAATTAAGCATATTTAACTGAATATTATAATATTTTTCTGCTTCTGAAATAGACACCTATATAATTTTTTTCAATAATTTTAAGAGGTTGAAATATTAAAAATAAGGATTTTTTTGCTGAAAGATGCATTAGGAAAAGAAAGTTCCAGATACATTCCATAATATGAAGGAAGAATAATTCAGCATGCTGGGATTGAAGGGTCAGAATTGGAGTGAAAAAAAGTAATATAGGAAAGATATTTTTTGTTCAAAGTGAGTTTTACCTATGTATTTGTTTTTGTCAACTCTGTCAATTATGTATTATCATTATTTTTTGGAACTAGTCTGCTTGGGCAATCATTTTTGAGGTTCTATGCATAGGAGAATCATGAGATGTTTCTAGAAAATGCCTAAGTGATCTCTGATAAACAACACATTAAGTAAAAGAGCTCTATTCCATTGTTATTCTGCAAGCATATTACTACAGAGAATACTTTTACCACAGCATATTACTACCGAAATCAGTAAAGGTAGTGATTATAACCAAAATATATTGGCACCTTATCTAGGGCAATATTAGGAAACTATTTACCTGAGATATTGTGGAAAAAATAAAAGTTGAAGTAAGTCATGATGGCTAATTATCTATGTAGTTCTTTCACCCATAGTCCTTATTGTACCTATATCACTGGTACAAGCTACACCAACATCAATTTGTTGAGCATTTTTATGAGCACACATATAGCAGAAAAATGTTTAGTCATTTAGATAATCTTTTTTTAATAGACACATTTTATAATTCCTGCATTTACATGTTCTCTTTGAGTTGCAGGTGACTATCTCATATATAGTGATTGAGGAATCAGTCAGTGGGGTTAAATGTCTGTTTGGGAATTTCATTCCACCACTAAGAGCTATGCACATTAGAAGAAGCAATTTGGAATTTTTGCATCATTAAAGCATTCATGGGTTAAGACTATCTACATCATCTGTGAGGCTTAAGAAAAAATTTAAAAACTTAGAACTCTTCATGACCAATTTTTAGTTGGCAACAATTACGGCATTAAATCTAATCAAGGGTGACACAGCTTTACGCCAAGGATAGATCTCTTGTAAACATGTAACCATGTGCAAACTAGCTTCAAATTTCTGTAAACATAAAATTAGCTTATAAAGTACTTCTTAGCGTATAGTAAGTATTCAAAGTAATTCTAACAATTGTTTCTAGAAAGAAATTTTTAAGTACTCTGGATATAGTACACTCTTTCTGTTAAGAAAGAAAACCTTTAGCTTAATCATCTTATTTTTTGTTTTAGTTTTTAAATTTTAAAATGATGATAAATAAAAGAAAATGGAGCCTCTAAAATGACAGATAGTTAAATGAAAGTATTCTCCAGAGAAAGGTGTAAGAAGAGATGAGAGATAGAGCAGAGGAATCCTGTTATGTTGCACAGATTTTCTTGGAAATTTCCTTGGAAACTTATGTTTTGGTTGGGGATGAGTAGTAACAAAATAGAGTCATGGTTATTGAGAGCTGGAACAGTGTTCAAATTAGTACAAATGTGAAGCCACATTCAGACCTGAAACTTCAGAAAAAAGCCATTGGAGAGCAGAGCAAGATGCTAGCTGAATAAAATCCTCTACCAGGTCTCCCTACAGGCACACAAAGCTATTCACACACCAAACTACCTTCAAAAGAACTAAGGCAGTCAAGTGAAAGACAGAAATGCCTGGTATAAGTATAAAAACAATAATTCCAGTTTAATGTCATCCTTGTGGGCCAATGAAGTACCTTCACCAGTACTGCTTCAACCTTTGGCAGCATAGCATGAAGCAAAAATCCATTTACTGAAGGTAGCACAGGTTACTAAGCATATTATTTTGCCTTGGAACTCAGTGCCAGACTGATGGAACCTAACACTGGACATGTCCTAATGGCCTTTCTTGGCTAATATCTATGGATGAGTCTCTAGACTATTGTCTGGTGGAGATAAGGGGCCCTCGTTGATTGGACTAGTTTTCTATCTACGAACCCTTGTGACTGATTGTGGTGGTCTTAGTTCAACCATAGTTAGCCATAGCAGTGTGGCCCTTAGTCCTATAAAGTACTGTGTGTGTCTCAGAAAGCTGTGCACTCCAAGTGTGACATAGCATTGCAAGGTCCATGGCCACAAGTGTAGCACAGCAGCTGAGTGTCAGTTCCTCTGCAGTGATTCTGCACAGAGCCCTGCAGAATTACACAGTACTTCTCAGGGATTGATGACTACAACATATTTGGGCCCAAAAAGAGGTCTGTGGATAGGACCACCCTTCTCAGTTCATACTGAACAACACACTAAGGCAGATTTGGGGCAGGTGCCAGCTCAAAAATGCCCTCTGGTGCTGAAAGTGATGGCACCCCAACACCAAACTTGTAGGAAACTTGGACTTTGACACCACCTAGTGCTGATAGCAGAAGTGGCCACAAGTTCCCAGGAAATTAGTAAAGTGTTTGAACTTCTGGAAGGACGTAAAGCAAAGCTATATTCAGAAAACAAGAATAAATACTTAGTCCTTTAAAATGCAAACAACATTAAGTATAAATAATTGTTCAAGAACCTTCAGAGAAAAATTCACTTTGTCTAAGTTGCCAGAAACCAACCAGACAGTAACCAGTATGAGTAATTTCTCTGATTGAACAATTTAAAAAGGTGTTTAAGGGAACTCTCTGAGATTCAAAAGAAACAGTTCAATCTTCTAATGCAAAAACTTAACCAAAAAATGTAAATAATTTTTAAAAGCCAAACAGAAATCCTTGAGCTGAAAAACGTACTAAATGAAAATAAAAACATGATCAGAGGTATCAAGGCAAATTGATAAAACACAAAGAGGAATTAGTAAGCTTGAAGATAGTCTATTTGTCAATACATAGATGGAGAAGAAAAAAAAGAATGAAGAGGAATGAAGAAAGCTACAGGAATTTGGGGACAATACTAAAAGGGTAAATTTTCAGATTACTGGAGTCCAAAAAGGACATGAGTATCAGAAAGAATAGAAAGCTTATTCAAAGATATCATAACAAAATAATTTTCCATAGTTAGAGAAAGGATCCAAATATTCAGGCACAAGAAAATCATGCAGTATTCCCCACCAGTTGAAGTGTTGCTGTCTACCTCTGCTCCTTGATATTGGGAGAGAGAATAGCAGACCCCTTGGATATGTGGCCAATACAATTACAGTATCTCAGTCTGCAGTACAGTGCTATGGCAGAGGTCTTGGGATCTGACCAGCACTGGCTTCAAGTCTAATCCCCACAATTTAATATATCATAAGTTAGGCCACAAAATAAGTCTCAACACATTAAAAATCAATGAAATCATATCAGTTTCTTCTTTTGAACACAATTCAGTAAAACTGAAAATCAATAAGAAGAAAAACTTTAGGAAATATATAAATACATGGATATTAAACAACTTCTTTTTGAACAATGAAAATATCAAGGAGTGAGTCCAGGAGGAAATTAAAAAGTTTCTTGAGATAAGTGAGAATGGCAGCGCGGAATTCCAAACCCGATAGGATTGAACAAAGAAATCATTTTTCTGACATAGGATTAATTTCCACAATATATGAACAACTGAATAAACTTAACAAAAATACAAAATAATCCAATTTAAAAACCTTACTAGATAACCTTACTAGATACTTTTTAAAAATAAAATATAAATGGCCAACAAATAGAGAAAAATTATGTTCATTACTGTTTCCCATCAGAGAAGTGCAATTAAGAGCCACTATATAGCACCCTACCCTAGTCGGAATGATTATTATCCAAAAACAAACACACAAAACAGTATAACTCTTGCCAAAAGTATCAGAAGGAATAAAAATTACTGCAGTATTATGGAGAAAACTATGCAGGTTCCTCAAAAAGCTAAAAATAGATCTGCTATATGATCTACCTATCCCATGCTTGGGTATATATTTAAAGGAAAAGAAAGGATACAAAAGAGAAACTTCACACTATTGTATTACTATTAACAATACTTTAGGTAAAGGTCAGTAGACGAATGAATAAGTAAAATGTAGTACATATACAAAACAGAATATTATTCCACCATCAAAGTAATTAAATTCTGTCATTTGCAGCAAAATGACTGGATATGGTAATCGTTATGTTAAGTGAAATAAGTGAGATACAAAAAAAAGTATGTTATGAATCCACTCATATGCAGAATGTTCTAAAGTTTTTCCCACAGAAGTTGAGAAAAAAATGGTAGCTGGTTACTAAATCCTGGGGAGAGAGGGATAAAGGAGAGACTCGGAGTGGTTGACGCTGGATAATAAGTTACAGTTAAATGAGCACAAGAACCTGTTTTAATATTGTACAATAGGTTTAATATGCATAATGATAATGCATTGTATATTTTTAAAACCTAGAAGAAAGGAGTTTGAGCATATTCACCATAAAGAAAGGATAAGTATTTGAAGAGATATGTGTGTGCATATATATATATATATATATATATATGTTTAACCTGATTTAAATATCACAAAGTATATACACACATCAAATCATCATAAAGTACCCCTAAATATACAATATAAAATCATGTTAAATGAAACAAATGAAGCTATAAATATCTGAAAAAGAATAGATAAATTATCCTAAAAATTTAAAGTAGCAATTGTGTTACTGTTTGGGATAATAAGTTGGACCTTGCCATCATAGCGTAGTCTAGAATCAGTATGCTAGGTAAATTAGATTCTATAGTCATTAAATTTATCTGAAATTTCAAAATTTCTTGCTAGAAGCTTTATAAATAGTTTATAAATAGCTAAAACTAATACACTACCAGTGACTCTTAATTTTTACTGTGCTTCTGTATTATCTAGAGCAGGCTGACAAACTACAGATATGCAGGGCTCAACGTTTGATATATTTTCAATCATTTTGGAGTCAGACTCCAGCAATAATAATTTAACAGGCCCCCCATGAGTTTGACATGCAGCCAAGAATGAAAATCATTAGATATTTAACCAAATTCCTTCTTATTGGCTCTGTACTGGAGTTTATATTTGTACAATATATAAAATAACAGTTATAAATTTAATCTTTTTGGTAGTTATAATAATAGAATAGGGATAGCATAATGGAGGCTAACTAGACTGTCTCCGTTGGTCCAAAGGTGAATACACAGTTACTGCCTTTAGGGAAATCATAACCTATACCTCAAAATATAATTGAAATGTCCTTACTGTAAATCCACTTGGGGACGCTTGTTAAAATTTCATATGCCTCTGACTTATCCTGACCTACAAATCAGAGTCACTGGGGCAGCCCCTAAACATGAAGCTTTACCAAGCTCTTCTCTGGAACCTATGCACGTGCTAGCTTAAGAGCCATGCTCTGGTGCCACAGGCCTACTCCTCCATGCTCTTCTTTCCCTAAGTAAGTCTAACAGCTGAAACTGGAGTCCTTTAATTAACATTAAGGCTCACCTGGTGACTATAACTCCTTGTACAGCATAGTGCCTGGGAGGAATGAAAAAGCTGCTTTGATTTTTTTCTTCTACTTTACTAACAGTATCAAATCTTTTTAGATTTTCAAAGAGTACAATGCTTCCTCTGTTAATTTAAAGATAACTATTCTGGGCTATATGAACATTGGTTTTTATATGTACCCTCACCCTTTGTCCCTTTGTAGTATTTATAATAATTCCTCTTGTCTAAATGTTTTTTCCACTATACCTAGGACTTACGAGAAAGGCTAATAATGGATAATAACAAACAGTGAAAACATGCTATTAGTAGTTATTCTTTGCTCTTTTCCTCTGTTTTCACCTTGAGACTATTTTTGTTGTTGTTTCTCTTTTAACCTTGGGACTAGTTATTCTGCCTCCTATATTACAGAGCTCAGTGAATGCACGTGGCAAATGGTGTATTTAACTCGTGCCTGCAATTTAAGTTTCTATTTAATTGACATTATCAAACATGAATGGAAGTGAGACTGAAAAAGCAAAAGCAATCATATCTCATGACTGTAATTGTGGAAGTCAGGGTCACTTATTTCATGTTTAGATGAACAGTATCAAAATCCTGTATCTTTACATTATCCAGGAAAAATACTGAATTTAGTTACTCTATGTTAGACTAAGTAAATGGCTAGGTACTCTTTACAAGTCTTATAGTTCATTCGCCAAAAAAAGAACAATTTTACCATTGCTATTTGAGAGTTTCAGGTAAATATTGTTAATAAAATAGGAACAATAAAAGATAGACTCCTTTCATGACATCTCATTTTTTCATGAAGTCATGTTCTTTAAAACCAAGATTCTACTAGGAATTATATATTTCACACTTCTATTTATTTACGTGTAAGATATCAGTGCATTCTATTTCAGCCTTTTTCCTGTAATTACTTGAATTTTATTCCACATGTGTCCTTTTTTGACAGCCATGTCTCTTTAGTTCAATACATGTTATCAAGCATTCTGTGACTGCTCCTATTGCATCAACCTTAATTAGCTTTTGATTACTGTTAATTTCACAGCATTTTCCCTTTAATAAGTTGCATCAAAATGCTTTCATTTCTGTTGTAGAAGTTTAATTAGTTTTTGAGCCTTGTTTCTGTTTTCCTTTTCATTTTTAGAAAAAATGACAACACCTACTTTCTTTGTTTCTCTGAGAAGAAACATGGCTTACAATGTAGTGTTAACCAGAAGACCTTGCCTCAGACCTGCAATACCAAATCATAGTAACTTGTAGCCTTTCCATTTGCAGCAGAAATGTTATCATGTACTCATGTGCTTATAATATTCTCACTATTTTAAATATATATTATAATTAAATTTCCTTACAAAAGGGCCTCATAATTTATTCTACACAACTAGGATTCTAGTTGTGTAATTGGTCCATCAATTCAATTATACTAATTTGTACTGCATGTATTAAATTATATGTCACAAAACAGTCATGTTGATTTTGCAAAGTACACTTTATCTTGTTGAGTAAAATTGTTTACTTCAGTATCCCTAGGAGGAAGTGCCTCAAAACTATTTTTAACTGTACAGTACTGAGTTAAAAAGTTTTAAACACATAATATATTTATGGTTTTAGTTATGTAAAAATCTTTAAAAATTATTCTACTTATTATATGAAGTAATAGATATAATTCAATATATACTATATGAAACCTTATATACTGTTTTGTATTATGATGGTATATTATATAGAGCTTTTAGCCTGTGATATTTATTTATCAAATAATTGAATGTATTAGATGAGCTATGAACTGCATATGTAGTGATTTAGAACTTCCAGTTACTTACCATCAAAATTCCCAAGCTACATAATTGGAAACAACTATGCGTAAAACACATACTACTGATGAACTACCGCCACTCAAAAATGGTAGTGATTCTGGATTTGTTTATTACATTAAATATTACAATTCACATTGTGATATTGTAGTAGTAATGTAATAGTCAATATTTCAGAATGACTGGAATTCAACAGGAAAAAAATAAATGCCAATCAGAGAATTGGTTACATTTGATGTTATTATCAGTTGATAACATAAAATGCTTCAGAGAGAAAACTGACAATTGCAAACATAAAGTTGAGCATTTCAGGTAATATTATTCACTTAAGCCTACATAAAAACATTTCTAGTCTCAAGCTAAAAGTATGTATGAGACAATGTGGGAAGTAGAGAAGTAGTGTAAAGAGAGTAAAGTACAAAGCAAAGACGAGACCATAACTCAAATAGCATAAGAATTTCATGTACTTTACGGAAAATGTGAACTTTGGCATTTCAAGGAGGTGAAAGGTCACTTGGGCCTGCCTTCTCTCTGATGTTACCTTTATTTCTACATTGTTCTTCCAAATGTTAATTCAAAATATGGCTATTCCCCTTAGAGAAACTTTTGTACCTTTTAAGGCAGTCCTTTACACTACAAAGACTGTTATCTTGTAACTTTCAACCCTGAGTTCTAATTCTATTCATCCAATTCACAACAGTGGTAGCTGGAGAAGAGGAGAATATATAACTAATGTCTCTGAACAAATAATTGAGATTCCAAACAACATATTTTTTTAGATTAACAACTTTGTTCCCAATATAGCCACATAACTACAAACATTTAATTCTTTATCCTTGTTTCATGCTAAAGCAAATTGTAGAATTTATCCTATTTTTCTTTGATTGATTTTCATACATATAACCTCTCTAAATTTATTAGTACACTTTTATTAAGAAGCCTTTATAATATTGTTAGAAAAATTTCAGGTCATGTGATTTATGAAATCATAGTTTCTGTCTTGTAGCTAGCTAGTTTTAATGTATGTTTATTTTCTGTAATAAGCCTTATCATGCACACATTACTGGTATGTTATGCCTCTTTTATTTTTTCAGAATTTAATTGCTTTAATGCATACATTTTCCAATCTTGCAGCTGCAACAGAGGTTAAAAACTCTACCAAGAAAACATTCATGATGAACCTTCATGATTAGTTCCTCTGCGTATAGCTCCAGAGAAAAACAAATTAGCACTAGAAGGCAAATCTGTTCCGGGAAGTCCCACACTGCTGGTGTAATGACCTATCCCCATAAGAGGATTGAATAGAATAGATCCATTGTGGCTTCACAAATGGCTGTGGCTGGCAGCCTCTGGAGATGAGGAACAACAGCTGAAGTATAGAGAAAATAAAATGATCCGCTTGAATGCAAGTTATATTTGCCTGTTTTCTTCAACCCTCTTAAAAACATCGCCCTTTCAAATCAGGACACCTGCTATTTTTTGTCAGTGTTTCACGGAAAACTAGATGTAGATCAATGAAATCTCTCTTCTTGGGTCAACTAATTTCCTATTCATAGTCACTTAAATTCATCTGAAATCTAAATTTCTTTTAGAAAGCTGTCTTACAAATGAGACATCATCACATGGCTTCTTGGCAAGATTAGGAAGCAGGGAAGCCACATCTCCACATTCCTTTTCTACTCTTCAGATGCCATTGATGAGGAAATGAGGATGACAGGCATATGTCCCGTATGTTTTAATTCAATCTCTCTTTTGTTTATTCAACTCAGAGTTCTGTTTGTCTTCCAGTTATCATGATTCAACTGAATGTTAACTTTGTGTAGGAGCCAGGACTATGATTTAAAAATGATTATAGATTAATTCATTAGTTATCAGATTCATAAGATAGTAGATACTGTACACAAATTTTATTTATACTGATCCCTTTACATTAGGAGGCAGATTAAAAACATAAAATAGATACATAATTATGGGTGTTAATATAATAGTCAGTTACAGGTGCTACCTGGTAAAGCAAACATAAATTCATAATTATAATTATAAGCTCTTAAATTCTATGTGTATGTGTACCACAATAAAGAAAAAAAAAGATCATGAAACTCTGATTAAATATTTAGCATCATTACATCTTTAAAAAGCTGTCAAAGTAGAAGTGTCTTTGAGAACTGCATTTTGGAAAAACATGAAATAATAGCTAAAATAGGTCATTTCAAATCATATTTAGATAATATTTATGAAATTCAGAACTATTATACTTTGTTAATGTATTTTTTTCTTAGCTGACTCTAAGTTCAAGGGATTCAATAGTAGAATCCTTGTTTCTTAATCTCAAAATGAATAATGAATATATTTATCTCTTAAAGTATAGTCAATTTTAATCTTCCTCTTTCTCTCTTTTGCTGAGTCTGTCTCCTTTAGAGCAAATTTATGACAAAATATATATAAATTCTTTAACTTGTTATAAAATAGTGTTAATTATCCATTTAATATAAGTAATCAATTTTGTTTTAAAGTAAAATTTAATACAAATGTCTTTTATCAAATACGTGGTTTTCTAACCATCCTGTTATATTGATTTTCCAAAGTAAAACATATCAAATTTGACTTTCTCTCATTACTTTAATTAAATGTAGATAAAATGTCTTTATGTGATAAGAAGAAGAAATTGTTAACTATACATAAGGTTATAGTTAATAGCTATATAAACTGTCTTCTAAGTGCAGCAATACATTTGAAGATCATTTTAATATTCTTGAACAGACGAAGATAAAACTACAGGTCGAACTCCAATGCCAATGTTTTCATGTCATTCCAAGTACTTTAGTTGAGAAAGAATTTCTATTACAAATATTTTCAGAACATGGTACAGTGTGTGTGTGTGTGTGTTAAGATAGGAAAACACAAACCCAGTGTTCTTACTTTAGAAATTGCTACTTTCCAGCAAGTGCAAGAGGTTTAAAGACTTTGTTTCTGGAGCCAGTTCCTGCAGGACCAGTCTCAGTACTCTTCTTGTATGGTTCTAGTGTTTTCTAAACTGTAGTTTCTCCATGTCTCCAGTGCAGATGTTAATTATAATAATATATCCCTCATGGAGTTCTTGAGAGGAATATATGAGATAATCTAGCTTCGATTTCTGATCCCCAAAGAAATATTTCATCATGCAATAAAATAATATACAATTAGAAACCATCATAGAATCTATTAACTTGAAGAATAGATTATGGCATAATGAGTAAAATTTAGAGTTCTCTATGTTTTGATGTATACTGGCATAATTTAGTTATAATGTTTCCATTTCAAACTATTTATTTTAAAAAATAATAGAAACCATGAAAAATATAAAAGGTATATTTGTTGACCTAACTTTAAGAAAACTAATGAACCCATTGTACACATTCATACAATGAAGAGAAAAGAAGAAAAGTTTTGCTTTGAAAATAAGTGCAACTTTCTATTCAATTACACTTGGAATTATGTGAGTGATTTTCTGAAGTATATATTTCATTCATCAGTGGTTATGATCAGAGTTTTAAAATATTGCTATAAATTAACAATAGTTAAAAACCAAACCAAAGTTGTGCATCTTCAGTTGTGAGAGACTAGTCTGTTTCTTGGTCCTACTATATGCTATATGAATAACAAACACATATGAAACACTGTGTGTGTGTGTGTGTGTGTTTGTGTGTGTGTGTGTGTGTTGTCAAGCTTAGAGTGCATGGGTCATTATGGCTAACCAGCTTCTCAAGGAGTAACTTTTCTTCTTAAGTCGGATTTGTGTCAAAGAAGATTCTTAAGCAACAACTGATCCACAAGCAAATTTTTCTGGTAGCTCTTTTACAACATGGGTAGAAGGAAGACAGTGGTATGGGTCAGGGGTTACATGACAGACCAACAAAGAAGCTCTCCATCTGGAGAATAGTATCAGTTTGAAGGGCTCTTATCCCTTTCTTTCACTTGTGTTCAGTCAGATCAGTTACCAGGTGTTTCTTTCATAAAGGTAATTTGGATTATTCTTGTGAAGATAACCTTTGTTTACAAAAGTTACACCTGTGCATTGCCTCTATGACAACCAGGGTTTCCAATCCCATTATAATAAAGGCTGGCTAATTCTTGGGCCAAGGTTAGAAATTTTTAAGTCAAGTTACATGATGTTGCTCAATGACATATAGTGTTGATGTTGTGATATGTTTGAGATGACTTTAAGGGTATTAATTCTATAGCTGTAAGATGGCTCTTAAAGTACACTAAATCACTATACATAGTGAAAGGGAGTTAAAAAATCTTAAATAATATTTACTTTTAAAATGGTGGTCAGAAATTTGAGAGAATTATTCTGGAATTAGACTATACTTATGCCCTTGACTTTTGTAACTGTACAGTTGGGGTTTTATTAGCAGCAAAGTTGAGACTGGCTGGGCAGTATCAGGTTCTGCCTGTAAAACACTGGACAGAGGAGTATTCCAAGTGAAAGAAAGATATCAGAAGTGAGTGACTCTCCCTTGAGGGAGTTAGAGGAAGACAGTAAAGGAATTTGAAATCAGGAAGGGCCCTCTGGGCCACCATCCATCCCATCACTCCTGGCCCAGAGGAAGGGGCTTCTGAGCTGCAGTTCCACCTCTCCCAGTACATAGGAGGAGAGCAGCACCCCCCCCAACACGGGTTGAAATGAGAAAACAGTTAAACAAGTCACAAAATCAGATTTCCAGATCACCTACAGCAACCGCCAAGGGAAATGAGATGGAACACTCTGATACTCAACCATCTGTACTCCCTGAACTGGCAACAAAAGAGGATCTGGAAAAAATGAAATCAGAAATAATTGCTCAGATAACAGCAGAGATTGTGCTCATGGTGCAAGACATGATTAATAAATCTAGAGAGGAGCTGAGGAACATGATGGAATCCTGACATAGGAAAAAAAGGGAATCCATAAAACAGTTGCAAACAGATTTCCAGGAGATCAAAAACTCCATTGAAAGTCTACACAGCAGAATGAGCCAATGTGAGGACAGAATTTCAGATATAGAAGGTAAGATTCCAATTAATGACCAGGAAAAGAAAAAATGCTTCAAAATTGTAAGTGACAATGGCTTCTTGGCCTTTTGGCTAAGATCAAGTGTAATTGTAAGTGGCCATGAGAAATCAATCAAGCAGCTGCTAGATGATAAAAAAAGAATAACATAAGAATGATCAGAGTCAAAGAAGAAACAAGAGAGAGTGCAGATGACATAAAAAACTGTTCACAGAAGTAATGGCAGAACACTTCCCAAGCAGGCGAAAAGAACTTGACATACAGATAAGTGAGGCATATAGGACTCCAAATACTATTGATCAAAAAAAAATCTACACAGAGGCATATAATTGTTAAGATTCCAGAAAACTAACAAAAGAACAAAGTTGTACAAGCAGTTAGAGAAAAAAAACAAATCACGTACAAAGGAAAGCCCATCAGAATCACAGCAGACTTCTCAACACAAGCCTTCAAGGCAAGAAGACCTTGGAGTGACATATTCCAAGCCCTAAAGGAAAGCAGTCTCCAACCCAGATTGATGTACCCTGCAAAACTATGTTTCAAAATTGACAGAGAAATAAGATACTTTCATGTCAAAGAGCACCTTAGGAACTTCATAAATACCAAACTAACACTCAAAAAAATTTTAGACAATATCCTAGGAAAAGACAATGAGGATCACAACCCCAGAAAGCACAGCAGTATGAAGCCATTGGACATGAAGAGAAGTTAAATGTAAAGGGGGAGAATCCAACAAAAAGAAAAAGTCATGACACAGATAACTCAATATATATCAGTTATAACCATCAATGTTAATGGTCTCAATTCCCCAATCAAAAGAAATAGACTGGCATAATGGTTCAAGAAGCAAAATCCAACAATATGCTGCATACAAGAAACATACTTAATTCAAAATGAAACTCATAGACTGAAAGTCGAAGGGTAGAAAACAATACTACATGCGACAGGAACCAAAAAAAAAAAAGCAGTAGTAGCTATCCTCTCTGCAGATCAAGTATATTTCAAACCAACATTGATTAAGAGAGAAAAAGGACACTGCATCCTTGTAAATGGAATGACCCAACAGGAAGAGATGACAATCATAAATATCTATGCACCAAACCCTAGTGCACCCAACTACATAAAACAAATACTGACAGACATGAAAAGTCATATATGCACTAATACAATTGTAGTGGGGGACATCAATACTCCACTGTCACAAACAGATAGATCAACTAGACAAAAAATAAGTAATGAAATATTAGAACTCAATCAAACTCTTGAACAAATGAACTTAACAGATGTTTACAGTCTTCCACCTCACAAAATCAGAATACACATTCTTCTCAACTGCACATGGGTTGTTCTCAAAAATAGACCACATACTCACTCATAGAACATGTTTAAGTAAGTGCAAAGGATTTGAAGTTATCCCCTGTGTATTATCAGATCATAGTGTGATGAAATTGGAGAGCAATAGCCAATGAAACCACAAAAATTCATAAACACATGGAAATTGAACAGCACACTTCTGAATAACCAATGGGTCACAGAGGAAATTAAAGAAAAAAATCAGACAGTTCCTCCAATTAAATGACAATGACAATACAACATATTGGAATCTATGGGACACAATGAAAGCAGTCTTATGAGGGAAATTCATAGCAGTGAATACTCATATTTAGAAAACAGAGCGAGCCCAATTAAATATCCTGATGCTGAAAATCAAGCTTCTAGAATGAGAAGAGCAGGACAAACCCAAAGCTCATATTAGAGAGGAAATTATAAAGATCAGAGCAGAAATCAATTCAATGGAGATGAAGAGAATGATACAAAAAATTAATGAAGCCAAGAATTGGCTGTTCAAAAGAATAAACAAAATTCACAAACCCTTAGCCAACCTTATCAGAAAAAGGAAAGAAAAGGCCCAAATCCATGTAATTAGTAATGAAAAGGGTGAAATTACAATGGACCCAGGAGAAATCCAGAGGATCATCAATACCTACTTCAAGAACGTCTATGCCAATAAGATGGAAAACACAGAAGAATTGGACAGATTCTTAGATAAATATGAATTACCAAAGTTGAATGAAGAATACCTAAAAATACTAAAAAACCCAATATCAACCAATGAAATTGAAAATGTAATTAAAACTTACCAACTAAGAAAACCCCAGGTCCTGATGGCTTCACCAATGAATTCTACAAGACATTTAGAGAGGAACTACTGCCACTACTCTTTAAACTCTTCAATGAAATTGAAAGGGAAGCAATACTCCCAAATTCATTCCTGGAAGCAAGCATCACCTTGATCCCCAAAGCAGAGAAAGACCCAACCGAAAAAGAGAACTGTAGGCCAATCTCACTAATGAACATAGATGCAAAAATCTTTAATAAGATACTGACAAATAGAATGCAGAAGATCATCAAGATCATACACCCTGACCAAGTGGGATCCATCTCAGGAATGCAGGGATGGTTCAACATATGCAAATCAATAAATGTAATACACTATATCAATAGAGTCAAGGACAGAAACCATATGATCATCTCAATAGATGCAGAAAAGCATTAGTCAAAATCCAACATGCATTTATGACAAAAATTAACCCTACAAATTTGGAATAGACAGCCTGTACCTCAATCTGAAAAAAGCCATCTATGAAAAACTCACAGCTAATATCATACAAAATGGTCAAAAACTGAAATCCTTCACTCTAAAATCAAGAACAAGACAAGAATGTCCACTATCACCACTCCTGTTCAATATAGTTTTGGATAGGGCCGGGGATTTAGCTCAGTGGTTCCAGCGCCTGCCTTGCAAGCACAAGGTCCCAAGTTTGATCCCTGGTACCAAAAAAAAAAAAAAAAAAACCCAAAAAGACCCCACAAACAATCATTATGGTTTTAGAAACATTAACCACAGCAATTAGACAAGAGAAAGAAATAAAAGGAATAAGGATAGGAAATGAAGACGTCAAATTGTTATTATTTTCAGATGACATGATACTCTATATAGAAGACCCCGAGAACTCCATCAAAAGTCTTCTGTACTTAATAACAAAATTCAATAGAGTAGCTGGATACAAGGTCAACACACAAAAATCAATAGCTTTCCTGTACATTAACAACAGACTCACTGAGAGAGAAATAGGGCAAACCATTTTTTTCACAATAGCATCCAAAAAATGGAAATACCTAGGAATCAACCTAACAAAAGAAATCAAAGACCTCTTCTCTGAAAACTATTACAGCACTCTTAAAAGAGAGATTGAAAATGATATTAGAAAATGGAAAGACATCCCTTGCTCCTGGGTAGGAAGAATCAACAGTTTTGAAAGCTAAACTTCCAAAACTGCTATGTAGTCTCAATGTAATCCCAATTGAAATTCCAGCAGCATACTTCATGGACCTTGAGAAAACAATCCAAGAATTAATTTGGAAGAAGAAGAGACCCAGAGTAGCAAAAGCAATTCTAGGCAACGTGGCAGGGGGTATCCCAACCCCCAATTTGAAACTATGCTACAAAGCTACTGTGATAAAAACAGCATGGTACTGGCAAATAAACATACCTGAAGACCAGTGGAACAGATTAAAAGATGCAGAAACAACTTCAGACACATTCATCCACCTTACTCCAACCTACAATGTTGGAAAAATTTTTCATCTGCTGTTCCTCAGACAAAGGTCTACTATCTAGAATCTATAAAGAAGTTAAAAAAAAATCAGACTTCCCAAATTTAAAGACCCAGTCCAAAAATAGGCATCTGAAATGAACAACATTTCTCAGACAAAGAAGTAGAAATAACAAATAAACATATGAAAAAATGTTCAGTATCAGTGGTCATTGGAGAGATGCAAATGAAAACAACGCTGAGATTCCACATCACCCCAGACAGAATGGCTGCTATCCAGAAATCAACGAATAACAAATGCTGGCTGGGATGTGAGGAAAGAGGAAAACTGCTCCACAACTCGTAGGAGGATCTACTGGTGCAACCACTGTTGAAATCAGTATGGAGATACCTCAAAGAATTAGGACTGGAAGTCCCATTTGACCCAGCTATTCCCCTGCTGAGTGTCTTCCCCAAAGAATTAAAAGAATCATACCACAGTGATATATGTGCACCCATGTTCATAGGAGCACAGTTTGTAATAGCTAAAATTTGGAAGCACCCAGTTGACCATCAACTGGAGACTGGATGAAGAAAATGTGGGTTTTTAAAAAATAAAATGAAGTACAACTCAGCCATAAAAAATGAGAAATTAGACATTTATTGCTAAATGAATGCCCATTGAGGCAATACTCTTAAGTGAAATAAATAGGACATGTGTAAATACTGAATAGTTTCCCTAGTGTGAGAAAGTGAAAGTGTAAATAGAGACTAAAAGGTATAATAGATAATGTGAAATAGGAAGAAAAAGGACAAAGGGGAGGGGAAGTGGGAGGGGTGGGGCAAGGAAAGAAGAGAATGGAATGAATAAGAGAGAATGAAAAAATGGAAATAAAGTCTTTGTAAATAGGGAGGGATGGAGGGGTTGAAGGGAGGGCAGGGGTTAGGGCCCCCGCCCCCCATGATTATTATTTAGAATATTTCTATTGGTGAATTATTAATTTTATGAGTTTTATTATATTAAACAATGGGTACTTATGGGAAGAATACCAAAAAGTAAAACACTGAATTTTTAATATTTATTGTTTGTACAAAAGTATCAAAATTTTCAACATCAAGTGATTTTTGGTGTACAAAGTCTTAAAATTTAACAAGAGAAATAAATTTCTATATGAACTACAATGAAAATACCCATAGCATTCTACAAAAAAAAACCCCTTTAATTCAGTTATCACACCAAAGGCATTCTTTACACATGACAGAGGCACGTTCCATTCAGGTGTATCACTTACACTGACAGCACATGTGTTTTTGTCCCATCCTTTTTGTGGCACATTCTTGACATCTCACTGGTCTTTCTGTGTTGTCATGAGAGTCTTATTATGTTACACAATATGTAGTTATCAGAAACATAAAATATTGATAAAATAAAAGATTAAATTCTTAATATATATTGTGCATTTAGAATAAACATCAACATTTTCACATAAGCTCTATACTTGCTTACAAAACCTAAAAGATAACATCAGAAATAAATTCCTATATGAATTACAATTGAAATCCCAATAGAACTCTACAATGAAAATAACTTTTTCTTTGATTGTCTTACCCAAGGCAGTCTTCCCACATGAAAACTGCATGTTTCATGCACATGTCTCACTTACATTGAAAGCACATGTGCTTTGTTTTCTTTTCCTATGTGGCAGCCCATTCTTGTCACTTCTTCTCTTCCTATTTTGTCAGGAGTTTCCTACTATATTTTACAATGTTTGCTTAGCAAAAAAATAAGATATCAATAAAATGAAATATCAAATAAGTAGTGAGTGCTTAGGATAGACATCAACATTTTCACATCAGCTATTTACTTGCTTACAAAATCTAAAAGATAACATCAGAAATAAAAATCTATGTGTACTACAATGTAAATACAAATGAAAGTCTATAACAGAAATAATCTTTGCTTCAACTGTCATACCCAAGGCAGTCTTCATGCATGAAACTGCATTCTCCATTCACAAGTATTGCTAACAAGGATAGTACATGTGTTTTGTATTTCTGTCCTTTCTTGTAGGCACAATTGAGATCTTTTTGGTTCTCCTGTTGCTATAGTGATGCCATGCCTGCCTGTTGACCTGTCAGCTCCCCGGTGTCCTCCAAAATTTTTTTGCATAGTTCCCTGGGCAGAAACATTTTGTTTTTCCTCTGTTGTAAATGGTATCTTGTGATTTGAAGTCCCAAGCCTCTAGAAAAATTTATCTGTGGTGTTTTCAACTTGTTATTTTCTTTGTAAACTATCAAACTATTTATGCCACACATGCTTAAGATTGACAAAATATAACCACTGGCCAATACTTTGTGTTTTGTGTGACATTGTACTTGCTGAATAACTCATCAACAACATCTACTCTACCATTGGTTTTGTGGAGAAAGTTTCCATCTCAGGCTTGTGGGGTTTTTGGTTTTTGTTGTTGTTTTTTTTTTTTTTTTTTTTGAGATTTCCCTGTCAATATTTCCATCATGATGTAATGTTGACATCACCAGTACCAGATTGTTTTTCTTCACCATATATGAGGCTCATGTAAATTTTTCTGAAATCCAAAGATTACACTATACAATTCTCTGTTTTTAAATTGCAACATTTCATTTAGAATTTCTCCTTTGTTCCTGCATACAGTTCTTATGCCAGTCAACTTGTGCTTTGTTAGCAAATGTAACATTGATTGGACACGGGTAAATCAATTGTTCAATGTCACATTTCGATTAGTTTGGGAGATGGGAGCAATAAGTCTGTTCATAACATCATTTGGTTTATTACTATATGAATAAACACCTGGTAGCTGAGTTCCAGATAAATTTCTAACTTGAAAGCATAATAAGTCTTCATGTATACAAGAGCATAAATTTGTATGCCTTATTTTGGCCTGTCACTTTTCCATAAGTCTTTTACATTCCTACAATTACCATGAGAAATCCCTGTTATTAAGTACAGCAGACCTATAAATCATTTCAGTTCAGCTAGTGAGATGTCATAATAAAAACATTTTTGAATATGGCTATTGGTGCATACAGAACATTTTGCTTGTATTTCAGCTGTTCTGTATTTCACAACATCTTGTACCATTTCATCTGTTTCAATTTTCAACACTGAATGGCAGTGCTGGAATTCTGTCCAATAGGGTTCATCCTTACCAAGATCCTCACTATATTTTTAGACCTAGTTCTGACATTGGATTGTTTCACTTCGTTGCAAGATCATTTTGCAACATTTCAACTAGTCAAATATGCACTCATATTATTGTTTTCTGATTCAAGGAGGTCTGCATTCTGTGTGTCTGTATTAGTCTATTCTTGCTCCATTTTACTGTCACAGAAACTTTGGCTCACATGGCCAAAGTTATTATCATCTTCATCATCCATATATGAGTAATCTGATGATTCACTTTTGAGCTCCAAAATTTGCAAATCTGGTTTTTCATGTGCCATTGTATTGAATTGGGCTACTTCTACCAGAAAAATCAAAAGAAAACAAATCCTAACTGGACAGAAATTTAGTACTGAGCATTTTATGGGTAAAACTCACCTGTTGCTGCTTTAGAGTTCCTGTACCCTCTTGGCCATTCATCTGCCAAGTGGTTGAATGCACAGATGAATTTTTGGTTTCCCCAGGTACAGCTACTGTGACTCACACCCACATTCCATTATGAAAAATACGTAGTTTTTAAAACACAAGAGTGGTGTGAGTGTATTTTATTACCTGTGGTGCTCAGGTAAATATACAAAAAACTTCTTATATGGAGCATTATTTAGGTAAAAATTCCAGTTTAATTTCAGGGGCCCAGCGCCTGCCTGGCAACCACAAGGGTCTGAGTTCAATTACTGATACCCCCCAAAAAAAATCCCATTTGACAATTTTGCACACACCTTCCCATTCATCATACCAAGTGGATAAACTCAAAAATTGCTTCCTGTATCCCCCAGGCATAGTTACTGAGATGCACAACAAGTCACTTTTATGCTAAAGCACAAATTTTTACTAAAAACGTGTAAGATGGGGACCAGGGATTTAACTCAGTGACACCATGACTGTCTTGCAGGTTCAAGGTCCTGAGTTCAATCCTGGGTACCATTAAAAACAAAAAACTATAAGATGGGTTGTTGTAGCCCAATATTATTCCCCATGGGCTAGCATATGATATCATCAAAAATGTAGAAGTGGCTTTTCATCTATTAAATAAAAATAAAATAAAACTATAATAAACCTCAATTATATGTATTCCATTAATTTGCTATCTATATGAATCTAAATATCAGACATTTTCACTGAAGTGATCAAGGTAAGATTTGCTAATATAACATAGGAAAATACCTACACTGTGACTGACATGTGGCAAGCTATAAGAAAAATAAGAGCATCATAATTTAAACTATAAAGTTTTATGGTAATTTTGGGGAAAGTGTTAATTTCCATGATAGTGAATTTTTATTGTTGAAACTTAAATTTATTGACTAAATAATTGAATAGACTATAAAATGTCTCCTATCATCTCTATTTAATCAATAACAAGTTTCTTTAAGGGTATCTACTAATACAATAGAAACTGTCAGAAGACAGCAGAACTTTTGGCAAAACAGGGATATGGATGTAACCTTCTGTCATATTATTAAAGTTAAAGAAATTTGAAATTCACTAAAAGGCTCATAACAGAATAAACAATTATATTTTCAATTGATTTATAACTAGAACTTCAGAGATGAAATTTATTGATTATACATTAGTCAGACAGTAAAGTACACTCCCATCTTAACCAGTTATTTTTCTTCCTTTTTAATATTTTTATATTAAGATGTCTTATACTACCTAGTTAATAAATATCAAGATAAACAGTACATAATCACCACCTTGTTTAATTTTCTGCATGGAATCAATACATTCCCTTATTATTGAATAGTCACTTGCCTATTTATCCCCAGGAAAATAATTTGAAATATTCTTTTTCATCACATTTTAGCTAATCTCTACACCAGTGAATTGTCTAAACTGGCTAAGAAAGCCAAGAAAAGATGAGCAGATCAACAATGAAACATATTTATCCCAGACAATTCTTCTATTACAACTAAAAAAAAATGTGAATGTTTCAGTATGAGCACCAATTGATATAACAAAATATTTATCTCCATATTGGCTTGGTGGCTCATGCCTGTAATCCTAGCACTCTGGGAGGCTGAGCCAATAAGACTGCAAGTTTGAACCCAGGTTAAGCAACATGGTTACTTAGCAAGGAGAAAAAGTTATGGACTAATTTTTAAAGATTTTGCTGATTTTCTCTATTACTATACTTAAAAATTACATCCTTGACTAGATGTATGTCTTATGTTTTCTTAGTTTTATGCAATATGCTATTTTCAGAAGCATAAGTGAAGAAAAGGGAAAACAATCAGAAATTGATTTCTCAGTGAATTGTTCAAAAATTAATTTAACATAATTATGGTAAGAAAACTTTTCTTAAAAAGTGTTAAATAGGCTGAAAATTATTTTAAATTGCAGATACTTATATTAGCATACATTAACTTTACCTTGGATTTTAAATTTCAACATGCAAAATTAAAAATATAATCTGAATACTTTTTAAATAATTATATTTTTTAAAATATAGTGTATCTATGTAATTTTAAAAATAATCTTTCATGAACCTGAATTTTAAAATGTACATAACAGAGTAACTGAATGAACTATGACTAGATATTTTCTTTTGGTTTTATTTAGTGAACAATTTAACATGGGCCAAGCACTGATTACTATGTGCCAAGTACTCTTCTACTTCCCTTAATCCTCATGACCAAACTAGAGTTGGAATTCTTTATTATGAAAAATCTGAGACTCAGAGAATTTAAGTAACTTTACTAACTTCACATAGTTAGCAATTGTCAATAAAGATATGAATCCAGGCAGTCTATACTTCTCATTTTCCTGTAAGTGAAAATCACATGCCTGATAAAGATGAAAAAGGATGAGGAAATGTAGATGCTCTGCAGGTCACTCCTTCCCAGTGATAATTCCAGAGAAGGATAGAAAGAATCTGGATGTCAACAAGGCAGCCAGACCCCCTCCACAGTCATTTTATCTGTAGGTGAAGAAATATTTCTATACAGAGAGGTGCTGTATACCAGCTCATTATTTACATTACTATTAGTATTTTTGGGTACATCACCAATATTACGTGTCTTCCAGTCCATGGCGTGGCAAAGCAGGCAGAAAGCAGCTAGCAGCAGCAGCAGCAGCAGCAACAGCAGCAGCAGCAGAATCAACAGCTTTTCCTCTCTCCCTTTGTATTATATCCAGGCTATAAGCCTATTTATTAATGCCACTCACACTCATGGCAGGGCACCATTAATCCCAGCATCACACCCTTAATCCCACTATCACACCCTTAATACACATTCACGCACTCTAATCCAGCCACCTTTGAAATTCTCCATCTATGAGTGCATGAGGCTTTGAGGTCACGCCTAGCTACAGTGCACCCTCAAGTTACAACCTACCTGACATACAAACAACTTGGACATTGACCAGAATTTTAGTTTTAATTTATGTCTTGAGGTATAACCCGAATGTTGGCAGCTTCTGCTTCCAGATGGTATCAGATACAGATTTAACCCTTAAAGAGTTCTGGAAGGAACATTACAACATCCTTTCCTGTGTGGGGTTAGTTGAGAAATGCTGGGCCAGTGCCTCTCTAAGGACACTGAGATTTGCCTATATACAGGAGAAAGACTTTGAAGGCTGTGTAGAGGAGCCTGAGCCTTCAAATGATCAACTCGAGTTACAACCAGCCCTCAAAAACAAATTGAGTTTGTAAGTCAAGAGTCCACTGTAGAAGCCGTAACAGCTCACTTTAAATGTATTTTATCTTAGTGCTTTGAGAAAGGCTTGTGAATACAAAGGTTTTTTTCCAATATGCTCTGTTCATGTTTGACTGCTGTATAACTTCAGGAATTGAGTGTAGTCACTATTTATCAAGGTAATCTGCAACTTCATGGCCTTTTACTGTGCTAAAACTTCTTAAACACTGGAAATGGGAGGAGCATCCAAAATCTTTTTGAGAGGAAGATTTTGATGCATTCTATACCACTTCCCTCTTTTATCCATGGTTTTATTTTCTATGGTTTTGGTTATTTACTGTTAACTATTGTGCACACATGTTAAGTGCAAGATTATAGAAATTAAAAATTATAAAATTTAAATTTTATGCTATTTTGACTAGCATGGTGAAATCTTGTGACATTGCACTACATTCTTCCCCAGACATGAATCATTCTTTGTCCAGAGTATCTACATTTTTATACTATTTAACTGTTAGCTACATTGTAGCTCTTTCAGTTATCAGACCAACTGATGTGGTGTCACATTGCTCATGTTCAAGTATATTTTGCTTTTGATAATAGGTTCCAACCACAAAAGAAATGATGCTACCAATTGTAATATCCCAAACAGAAGGTGGAAAATAGGTATTTAAAATGAAAGAGTGCTCAATTTAATAATGAAAGAAAAATTGTATGCTGAGGCTGGTAAAATCTACCAAACAAATAGGAAAGAAAATCAGTTTAGAGTTCAGCACTGCACATGACCGGCATCCACTAGGGGTCTTGGAACATACCCTCTACAGATGAGGGGAACAGCAGGCTTGGTTTATACACAGTTTTAGACATAGAGTGTTTCTGTTATAACTTTTAAAATCCTTCCCTGTAAACTTTACAGTCATTTTATGCTCACTAATTTACTGAAAGTATGAAAACATTTTAATTCTCTCTGGTTAAAATAAAATTATAGTTTGTATTATTCTGTGGATAAAATTCATAATTGAATGAGCTGTTAGTTTTCTGTTTAAATTTAGTCTAGAAGGCAGCTGTGACATTTTGCAATTGTTTCTCATGATTAATTGTTTCTCATGATTAACCTGTAGGAAGGTGAAGATTCTTTCCAGCTATGACTTCTCTCTCAGAGTGATCTTTCTTAAATTGCTCAGAGTTGTTCCACTATATGTCTTTTCATGTAAAATTATTTTACAAACAAGGGTTGAAGTTTAGCCACTTACTATGTTCTCAGGTCTGTAAAATAATTCATGTGTCCTCTAAGAAACCAGAATTGTTTTTAGAAACAAATCTTATTTCACAGAGGAAATACCTGTCTATTATTCTAGTTTGTTTAAAAAGTTCATAAATTTCATTTCTACAGCAAGAATAACTTAATATGAATTATTCAAAATTAGCATCCTGCTGTCAAATATTTTGTTATATTGGATGCTATGGTGTGAATTATTGTGTCCTTCTGAAATTACATTTAACTGAGACAAGAAAGAAACAGAAAAGTTAGGTAAATTTGGAGCAGAGTTGTGGAAGAGTGGATAAATAAAACTAGATGAAAATCAAAATAGATTTTGAAGAAGAATCAATATGATGCATATCGATAAGAGAAGAAAAAAGGAAGAGATCAAAGATTCTAGCTCGAGCAATTTGTATCTCACTGGTGAGATAATGAAACACACCGAGCAGGTGTGCAGGGAAAGTGGCAAGGTGGAGAGGAGGCTGAATATTTAAGCAGTTTATTTTAGGAGTTTCTTAAGCTTGAGACTTCTGTAATATGTGTGCTTGGTAATTTTATGTAACAATACAGGTTTAGATATCTGAAGCTCATGCCTGCCACTGTAGCAGGCTTCAAAAAAACCTATCTTTTCTTCCACCGTGCTCGATTATTCTGCCCTCCTTTAATGAGTCAGATTTTCATTTTCTCTGTCCAAAGAACACTAAATGCTTACTGCAAGGGTTTACTTATTACATATACTATCTCTTTGCTTTTTGGACCCTCTGGATCATTATTGGAAATAAAATATTGCGCTCATAACAGCTTTAATTACAAATAGGCATTCAATAAATGTTTGCTACATGTATAAATGAGTGAATGGATAAATGGATTACAGACTTCAATGAGACATGTGTAGTGTCTTTTCTCTTTCCAAAAGATTGATAGCTGGTTATAAACAAAGACCTTACTTTAATCTACTCTCGGATTCTGTATATGTGTAACACTCTAATGGACATTAAATAAATACTCATTGATTCATGGATATTAAATTGAGATACACTGGTTCACTTGAACATTAGCAGAATTTTTCTGCAAAATGCCATACAACTTCTCACTTTTTGATATTTCATAGGGAGTATTAAAGAAATATGCATCAAAATGAAGGGATAGGGATACTTAAAGTGAAGACAGTGTAAATATAAAAATTGACAATGTTAAGACATACATAAAGGAGGCTTGTAGTAACTTCTGTATCTAAATTGTACCTTAGGATACTTTGCTTCAGCTAAAAGGATCTAGCTATCATCACTTCACATATAATCCAGAAAGAAATAAACATTTACTATTTTTTTACAGATAAATTATTCCCACCAGAGATATTTTTCTTTTTAACTGCATCATTTTACCCAGCACCTGACACAAGCATTCAGTCAATACTTCTTTTGCTGAGTGGATTAATGAATGTACACTGCCAATAATTAATCATGTTCAATATAAAAATTCATCATTTACATTAAATATAATTTTAAAGTCATTAATATTTATAGGAATATAGCATTTGCAAATTTAGCATAAATAGATGCATAGAGGGAACAGCTTTTAAAAATATAGCTGGACAATTGATTTTAATTAAAAAAAATTCCTTAAAAAATGGTCTTTTGCTACCAGCATTGTCACCAAAACATTAGCAGTAATTAAAACCATAAGTGGAAGTTCTAGATGACTGAGCAGCTGAAAAAGAGCAATTAAACATCCAGTGCAGGAAGGAATTTACATTTTCCACATAATCAATTGTATAAGTATTAAGAGATGCTTTAGAGGCCAAGAGGAGCAGAAGATAAAATAACAAAAAATAGAATAGAAAATAAAACAAAAAACAAAAGAAATAATGACAATAAATGGAATACATATGTATTCAAAATTTTTCATTCTTTAAAAAATCAAGAATCCAAAGTTATAGGCAATTAAACAAATATATCAAAGCATTAATTCTACTAAATTATGAAACATAAACTAGATAATGTTTTTACTCTTGCATTTATTAAATAGCTAATATGGCTTGATTAGCATGGCCTTGATATGCGCAGGTAGGTTCCTTTATCTCACTTGTAAATATTTAATATACCCAAAGGCAATAAAAGAAAAATGAGAGCAAATCACTTAAAAAGTAGGAAATACTTCTTCAACAAGTAGAAAATTAGGATATATGCCATGAGATTGACAGAAACCACATTTATACAATTACTTAAAAATTATGAACAAAACATTCAGTAGTTTATTTAAATCTTTTTGACAGAAAATTAGAAATGAAGGAAACGAAAAATAATAGATAATAAATACTCAGTAATAACAATAATACAATGCTTGAAATTTCTGTTTTAGGAAAGGATAGAATGTACTTCTCAGACATTGCCTAAGGGCTGATTTCTCCACCAACTCACCTCCTCTTTTCTATTTAGCAGGTATTCAATTGTATAAGTGTATAAGATAGTATCCTAAGCTCTGTGGTTAAGCAGTGATGAACCAGGGCCTATTAAGGATCTTACAACCTAAAGAAGGAGACAAATGCATACATTGTTTGTTGACTGCAAAGCTACTTAATTTAGGATATAGGAAGACAAGAAGTTATCTAAGTGATATGCTGAAAAAATATTCTGCAGAAATTATTTACCTGCTCCTTTATCCTAGACATTTTATAAGTGGAAATATACTGTTTAGGTTAAGATGAAATCACTGTTGGTAAGTTGACCTTATTTCTCTTGTCTTTTCATACTAGGAGAAATCAAATAATAAACAGAAACCAACCTGGATTATTTCGGTTTCAAATCAGATCACATAGGACCCCACATTTAACAAGCCTTTTAAAAGTGTTTATAAAAATAATATGGGTATGGCATACCTCTAACTCAGCTATATTCTTTTTTCCCTACTTCTGTCCCTTGACAATGTACATGAAGACCTTGGTAACTATCCACACTGGCCTAGAATATTCAAATGCACTGTATAATATTTGTTGCATAATATTGTAGGCAAAAGTGAGAAGTATACATCTTACGTAAAGAAAAATTTTCATCAGATTTCATCAAAGACCTCTGCCTGCTGTACTAGCATAATGGAGTTTTCTTCTGGCCGCTACTCTCTGCACCTGCTCCCACATCTTCTCTTTCATTATCCAGAACCACATGCTTTTGTTCCTTAGATTAGCTTCCTATCTAACCAGCTTGCTGCCCAACAAACAAAACAGTCTTTACTAGGAAAGGAACATCCTCATTGGAATACAGTAAAATCACCAACCATCAGTTCTTAAGCTTGCCCTTGGGTCTCTTTTGTCACACTATGATGCCCTGGAGCAATATTCTACACTTCAGGGAAGACTGAGAAACAAAATATGCATAGGCGAATGTACACTGATTATGTTGCTCTTCTTTGTAGATTCTAATTTTTATATAAAATTGCAGAGGGTTCTCATTCTGTGATATAATATATAGATTTCCAACCTTCACCTTCTGACAGAATGAGAATTTATTCTAGAGGGATTTGATAAAATTGGATAACAATTTTTCTTTCAGTAGATATTTCAAGGATTTTAATTTTTTCACATTTTTAAGAAACAGTTTAAATATAAGCTTTCATGCACTACTATTTACAGGTAGATTAAGAAAAAGCAATATAACTCCTTGCTTAAATTCATACTTATTCTTTAATTTCCCACTACAGTTTTATGATTCTTATTATTAAAGTACTTTGTTTATTCTCATGCAAATTCACTTTACTAGAGTTGATGATTATTGGTAGTTCACAAAAATAGAATAATGTAATTCCAATTTCATAGGTCTTATAAACAATAGTATCCCTCTTATATAACTTGTAGCCTACTACATGAATATTTCAGTTTTATTACTTTTAGAATCTGTATGGAGCCATTTTATCTCTGAATATTGAGATGCTCAACTAAACTTTCTATAAGTAAGATAAAGACTAATAACACATATTTGAATAAGAAATCTGTTTTCATAAAGAAGCTATTAGACTTGAGCCAGTTACTCTAAATTTTCTATGAGCATGATTTATTTACTTAAGTTGATTGAGCAGTTTCCTGTACTAATAGATTACTTCATGATACATGGTGTCCATTGTTGCATCAAGAGTCTTATAGCATATTAAATACTTTCCTCTCTTTGTGTTTTCTAACATTAAATTATTGTCCTAGACATAATCAAGGATTACAAGCATCAGCATCTTAAGCTCATATGGGAATATTTTGGAATGCAAGATGATGTCTATGGCTATACCACCCTGAATGAGCTTGATTTCATTCACTAGTTTTCCACCTACATGACCTAATCACCTTGAAAATACTGATTCTACTTTCTCATACCATGCTATCAGGTTAGAATTGAAAATATGAAATTGGCAGGGGAGGATAATATGCACATATAATTCATGTCAAAGGTTGAGATCAAAGACATGGTAACATAAGCAAGCCAAGGGGCCAGATGCTTTGGAGTGAAGGTACTTGTCAAACTATGATGGAAGCACCCAGGACATCTAGGATTTAGTAGTGAAACTGAAAAATATTACAGCATAGTGCTTACTGCCTAATAGAAAGACCTACTCCTTTTTATTTCACAACTCTCAGGTTCAGTAGTGAGCATGTGCCTGGTTCATTTAAAGGGACAAAAAGAACAAACTGGAGCTGGGAAAATATAATCAGTTCTTATAAGAACATTCCCACAAGCATGCCTCCAGAGCATTTCAAAATGTTTTTATGAAAAGTTCTTGGCATCATTATTTTCTTCATTATGAAAATATATTAAAATTAATTAAACTTAATTTTACCACCATCATCCATGCAAATTAAATAAAAATAGGAGTATAAATACCTTTGTTTCCTGATGCTTGCATTTTTAGTCAAAACAAAACAATATAAATATCTAATTTTTGTTCCCTTACTTTGGGTGCTTGCAGAAATGGGTTACCAAGTATAAAGAACAATAAGCTAACTTTTGACCCTACCATTAAGTTTCATTCCTAATTTTATTTTCACTTAGTTTTCTGTTAGAAGTTCAGAAAATCTGACAACTCATTATTGGGAAATAAACATATTTCAATTGTGAAATTGCACTGAGAAGCTTCATATTACATCTCTCCCTTTAGCTATGAGACAGTCGAGTGTCTTTTTCTAAAAGTAAAATATTCTGCTACGTTGGGAAAGCATATGCTTAACTGGTAATAAATAGAGCCTCTGTGTCTCGATAAAGTAGTGATGACACATGTTAATAGATAGATTGTTCATTAATCCCTGAGGAATTCTAACTTTTTAAATTCAATTCAATTACGTTTAGCACAAATACCTTATAAAATGTTATGTGAAGGAACATCCATTATTATTATTGAGACACAAGCATTTCAGTGAGAACACTAATGAGCACAAATTAATAAAAGTTGATGGCTTGCTAAAGTAAACTAACATCGCAGAATTATTCTTCCACAACATATGAAGCAGTTTTGTTGGAGCCCTTAACAGAAAAAAAAAACTGGGTTAAACTGAATTCAACTCACATATTTCATTCACATATTTTACTTGTATACTGCCCTGAGGAAGCCCAGATGGCTGAAATGTTGGCAGGTTTCTGCACCTGCAATGATAATAAACTGCTCTGTTATTACCTGACATACGTGAGTTGAATACAATTATGCCTTGCTAGCTGTTATATGCACTGGCGAGTCAACAGTTTATATTGGATTTTTATAGGATTGGTAAATGCGTCTTGCTGGACTTTGCTGAGTTCACCTTTAGCAATACAATGCCAAAGGCCACTAAAGCACTTTCATGCTGACACATTAATCATGTTCCAAAGCTTGAGGTAGAATGGTTTATTACTACTCTGATAAACAGAAAAAAATAGCTAAACTGGCTAGTTGATAGGTTAATAAACAAATGGATACTCCTGATGTACCAGATCAGGAGGCTTGACTGTGTGCTGGCTACCATTTTCATTTAAATGTCTCCAATTGAGAATAACCTCAGCCAAAAGAAAGTCCAATTTGTAACATTTCAAATGTAAAAATAGAAGAACAAGCTCATTGTATTATATTTTAGAGATACAGAAAAATGAGACAGGAAATAAGCATCACTCAATCCCAGAGCTCGGGCACCACTCCTCTTATTTTAGTGGTGTTTCTACATATGAGCATGTGAGAAAATCCATGGACTGTCTTGTTTTCTCCTAAGTACGGTAAACATTTCCCTATATCATTAAGCATTCTACAGATTTCTCTGACTTGACACCAATCTTCCACACTCCATATTTTTACTTTGTTGTTTTTAAACTTCTCCTTCCAAATTTCACATTCTCTGGAAAGCTGTTCCTACCTTTGCTTGCTAGGGAAGTTTCCTGTCCTAAATGCCGCCACAGAGCCTCAAATCTTTTCTTTGTAGTACTAATGTCAGTTTTATTGTTACTTTTGTGTAACAAAAAATAACCCATGAGATTTTGGTTTGAGTTTTATTATACATTAAGAAAGTATTATCATCTTTATAATACTGTTTCCATTACGGGAATCGATTTTCCATTCAAGTTCATTTCTACTTCCATTTGAACCTTTCACATATTAAATTTTGAAACTATATCCTACTCCTAATTTATTTTATTAATATTTGAGTAGATATTTTATCAATTTTATCTTGAGTTGGTTAACTTATTATATTGGGAAATTATTGATATCCAGATATTTATTTTGAAGTGCAAAACTTGAATAATGCTATAGAATTTTTATGAGAGTTTGCATATATAATCTTGAATAGTATTTGCACATAACAAATTTATTCAGTTTTCAAAAATCATTCTTTCTTGCTAATGTACCTCACATTCTTTTGGATTTAGGTATTAAAGTAGTGAATAAAACAACCAATATTGAAAAGTGGAAGTTACAGACTTGTGAAATCAAAAATAGCATAAATTTATAATATTGATATTTTGTTATAAGAGATGTATTCTATGAATAAAAATAAAATAGGAAAGAAAAATATGCTAACTTTGGCAAAATTTATTTTTAAATATGTTCTTATTCCTATTTGGGCTGCTAAAAGAAAATAAGCTTTGTACCTTATAAAAAAAAAGTTTATTTCTCATTTTTCTGGGTGGAAATTCCACCATCAAAATTATGGCATATTTGGTAACTGGTGAGGACTTACTTTTAGGTTCATATTTGGCAGCTCCTCACTTCACCTTCACATGGCATGAAGGATTAAAGTACTGTACCCCCTTGTGATGATTTTGTAAGAGCACTAATACCTTTCAAGAAGGCTCCACATTATGACCAAGTTAAAGACTCCATCTCCTAAGACTATCATATTGGTGGCTAGAATTTCCACGTAAAGATTTTAAGGAGACAAACACATTCAAACAACAAATAGGATGGTCAGAAAATTCTTGAGAAAGTGAAAGAACTTGTTTTGTCAATATCCTAGTGGAAACTCTTGCAAAAGAGAAGAACAATAAGTACACAAGCAGTATAATGAGAATGTGGCTATAGTGGTACAAGGACAGCCACAAGGTCAGTGTGGCTGGAGTAAGGGCAAAACTGTGTGATGGGAAATCACAAAAGAAATAGTAGGAGGGAAGCAGATTGGGCAACTGTTCTAAGAGTATTTGGCTTTCCTGCAAGTAGAACAGGAAGTCATTGACAGTGTCTGAGTGTGTGACCTGACCAGAATTGACAGGATTACTCCTGCTGTGGTGTGGAGAATAGACTATACAGAGGACAACCTGGAGATCATTAATGGTCTCCATAACATGGTCTTAGAGCATTTGTGATTGGAATTAGGGTATTAGCAGTAGACAGAGGGCAGTGTCTACATTTTTGATATTTAATTAGAAAATAAAGCTAAAAATATTTGTTGACTGTTTTATGCTGGATGGGAGGGACAGAGAAGACTTAAAGATAATTTCATGGTTTGTGGTCTGAACACACACTAAATGAAAATGAAAAATTTCTGGAAGAGAGATTTGCTAGGTGTTATGGTTTGAATCTGGAATATCCCTAAATGGCTCATGTGTTGAAAGCTCCATCTTCAAGGCAGCAATCATTGTTTAGAGGTGGGGCTTTGGGAAGGTGATTGGATCACGAGGACTTGAACTTCTTTGGTGGGTTAATCCTTTGATAGATTGATAATTTTATGGCTAATTGAGAGCTGATAGAAATTTAGGAGGTCGATCCTAGTTAAGAAAGTGAGGATGAGTACTTAACCTTGGAGACTACATATTTTCCCGGCACCCTTCCTCTCTGGCTCTCTCTCTTCTTTCTGTGCCCCAGAAGTCAGCATTTTCCTTGGCCATATGCTTCCACCATGAGGTCTACCTGGCCTCAGGCCTAAAACAGTGGAGCCAGTTGAGCACAGAATGAAATTTCTGAAATTGTGAGCCAAAGTAAACTTACGTACATGTACCAACTCCACACCAGGAATGTAAACATTATGTTCTGCACGCATATACTAACTAAAAAGAAAAGTAAATTCATTAATTAAAATATAAGTTGTTAATCTCAGGTATTCTGCCATAGAGACAGAAAGCCAAGTAATATAGTAAGAAAGATAAGGACTTCTGCTTTAAACCTGTTAAATTGTAGACATCTATTAAGCATTAAAATGGAATTGTGGAGTGGGCAGTTGGGTGATTCTCTGGGAATGAAGGTGTTATATTTAAATTAAATCATCAAGAAATGGTTACATATTCTCAACCATATTAACTGATATTTTACTCATATATGTGTTGATGGTGATAAATTAAAGAAATTAGTCTTAACATATTTGTCATGTGCTGAGATATAATGATTAAAGGTATATGTAGTCCCTAGCCTTCTTGAACTAAAAATGTATCAAGATAGAATGATTCACATTTGATATAGTTTATATTTATTTTTAATGTGAGAATAATTCAAAGCTAAATAATATACATAAATAAAAAATAACTTGAAAGAAATTTAATATAATGTCCTGATATATTATCAAAAGATACATTTACCTTTTATCTTTCACCTCATTTTGACAATTTTTTATCTGTCAACCTAATATATTACACACAGCTACAATAATTTTCATTAATAAATGGCATCAAATAAAGATTATTGTATTTGTTATTCATTGCTTGTCAGGGCTAATTAACTTTGGCCACATGAATAACTCTGATCATGATCCTGTGTATTTTATTCCTAAAACTTGCTTTAGCTAATGATGTCTCATGTTTTTCCAATGAGTTTGTTTTCACTATTATGTTTAGAAGTAATAGACTATTTTGGTTCTCACAATTAGGATACTGTTTATTCTCTTCTTAGTTACTTCACTTATTATTTATTGCTGACAGTTGACCAAGAAAATACTGTTTTATAAAAACTTTGTAAAAGCAGTATGCAAAATCTGCCTATGTATTTCTAAACAGTTTAGACTCATAAAACATTGAATTTAAAAACTTAAAGGACAGTTTTTGAGTCAGAGTTATTTGAGATATATTTTCAGAATGTGGGAAGTGATGACAATATTAATTTCCAAAAAGAAAACAATATAAATTTATATTAATGCTTATTTTATCTACAATAACCAAAGTAACACTTCTTTGCACTGTTATTATTTTCAGCTAATTTGTTAATTAATACACATTAGTGACACAAAATTTTAATTCTATATAAAGTACACAAGAGCCACAGGACATCAAACTACTCTTTATAGAATATTTTGACTATAGGATGGACTATATAGTGAACACGGAGAGAGATAATTGATATTCTAGGTGAGGTATCAGAATGGCTTTGTTCTTGGGGAAGGCAGTAGAGACCATAGTAGGGGATGAATTTAGGACACACTTTGCTTATGTTTCTGCCAACGAGTTCTAATTCATCCCAGGGAATTATGAGAACATCGAAAGAACATCAAAAGATATTCTCATTGAAAGATGCTAAAGATACAATATGACTCAAGATTTTATCAAGACGTGAAAGACTAAACTAACTAGTTTGGAGAGGAAATACTATTAAGAATCCTGCTTTAAATGTGTTAATTTTGTGTCAGGTCAGTTGCATATATGGATCATAGGTTCAAGGAAGAGGTCAAGGCTAACAATAATAATATGATACTTGTCAATATATGAATGGCATGGAATCAATGAAACAAGATAAAATTATTTTATATGCATATTAAAGGCATGACTAGCCAGAAAAGTTGAACTGAATTGAACTCAAATGTGGTCTGAAATTTAAGGTATTGATGTAACAAGAGGCAAAGAAACAACAAATATAAAGGAGTGATCTTGGTGGCTTATGCCACAAAGGTCTCAAACAGCACTTGACAATATGTATTTGCTGCATGAATAAATTATGTAAACTGCCTATGAAACCAAGGCTGAACAGGATTAGAACAAAGGACATGAACAAAAAGAGTGACAATTAAAGCGGGTACTATAAAAAAACAAACGGCTCTCGGGAGTGCCAGAGCTAGGACCAGAAAGACCAGAGCTGGTGGTCAGCAGGCAGGATGTGTAGGATATGGAAGAGCTACATGTACAACTTATGAGAAAGTGAACAACACAGCCACAAATCAGAGTTGAAGGAGAGTGGAGGATGAGGTCTTTTGAGGAGAAAGTCATGGAACTGGAAGAATGAACAGAATAATTACAATAGACCCTCGTGTTAGAACTGGCTTGACATATGAGCAACTTGGGTTAATTAGGTTAATGGAAGAGTCATCTGCCCCTTGTTATCTGCAGCATGAATCCAGGTAAACACCCAGATTTCAGCTCTATTGACTTATAACCAACTTGAGTTACAACCAGCCCTTGGGAACTGCTCTAGTTCATAAGTCAAGGGTTCAGTGAAAATTAAAATTGTCCGATACCTTTTCTTCTAAGTTTTCTAGGGATTTTGTCAGGGTTGTAATTAATTTTATAAAAATAATATATGCCTTTTGAAATCATGGGTTTTTCCTCCTTCATTTTATTACTATGACAAAGCACACTGATTTATTTTTATAGCTAGAGAAACCTCCCATTATTGGGATAAAATGAAATCAACAATTTTGCATTATTCTTTACATATATATCAATGAATTCAAAATTTGCTAAGTACATATTATATTTTGTTTAGTATTCTTTTTCCCAGTATCAGGGATTGAACTCAGGACCTTGAGCTTGCCAGGCAGCCACAGCGCCATTGAGCTAAATCCCTGGCCCCTGTTTAGTATTCTTTGTAATTATATACATGAGATATTGAGCAGTAACTTCCTTTTTAAAGTTTACCTCTGACTCTACATTTATATATATTCTAGAGACTCTCAGAATCTGCTCCAATGGTGTCATATTAGAAATACAATGTAGTATATATTTGTATATAAATACACATATAAATTGTTTTTATTAGCTATTTGTCACTGAATTCTTCAATAATATTTACCAGTTTCCTAGTTGTGCTTTTAATTTCACTTACTGTCATTAAGGCTATTTAAAATTATTTCTTTTCAGGTTAACCCTTTTTTTCTATTTCTCTGTTTTGTAATTTTCCTTCATTTTAATAGGAATTATTTCTCTCCTGATTACTGGATGCATTTATTACATATATGCTTTATATCCTTTGTTCAACTGGTACACAACATTGCTTTTTTATGTGATTTTGTTTCGAATACTCTTTGGAAGCCCAAAATACTTCTTTTTATCTTTTTTGCTGCCTTCTTTCTTTTTATTCAGTATCCACCTTTCACCTCTCTATGATAACTCTTGTCTTTATAGAGGTTGAGTTTTATCTTATCTGTTATCACTTAGCTCCCTTGGCTTCTAGCCCTGAATGCCCCCTTGTTTAAACAAAGCATTTGAGGATAAGTTGACCCAGTTAGAGAGAGCCTTTCCTTAGGTCTTGATTATAAGTTTGTGTGTGTGTCCTTGCTGCCAGAGAACTGCAAACTGTTTGAAGCCACAGCTCAGGTGGTATTGAGTTTTTAATTTTAGCTTCCTTCAAAGAGTTGGATGGCCTACTCCAAGCCCTGGCATCAGGAACTTTCTATGCCTGGCCCTGTTTTTTAATCTAGGAACACTTACGTCCTTTCAGGTTTAGGAGCAAATTTCTGACATGGGATTAAGCAGGCCTGTAGATTTTCATCCAATTTTTATTCATTATTTGGTCTTTTCTTCTCATTGTATTTGGAGGATCAGTTTGTGAGGTGTTCTTCTCTTACATTTTATTCTTATTGTGTGTATGCAGCAAATGTATTATCAAAATATCAACCCCTGGGAAAATCTTACCTGGAATCCCTATTATTTCTCCATTAGTTTTTCTTGATAGGATGTATGTTTATTGGAAAAATGTAAAATGAAATATAGAAAACTTCCTAGTGAATTATATTGACATTTTCAGGAAAAAAATTCTTAAAAATTTTGCAGTTGATTGAAGAAAGTTACCTCTGCAAATGATAATATGAAAATAATTTTTCGAATAATTTAATTTTTCTAATAATTTAGAAATAATTTTTCTAATAGATGTAGCCATGTCTATGTTTTTAAATGATTTTTAGTTAAACTATGAGGTGAACACAAGCACATATAAAGTAGTACTTTTCTGCAACCAATTTAAGTCACAATATTAATGTGCATAATATCAATACATCATAAAGATTGACACATTCCAAAAAGTGTATTTTATAAATTTAGAAAACTAAGACATCTCAGTGAAGGTGGGAAGCTTCATTTTCAGAAAAAGAACAGCTTGATACAAGGCCTTTCAAAATATATAAGACTTGGAATTATGTGGGGATGTGGTAGTTAGTTAGAAAGAACACTGCAAACAGAGGCAGCTGTGAAAACACGTGTCCAGAAGTGGGCAACTTTGTAGGCATTTCAGAAACTACTTAAATTTTGTCAAGAAGGGCAAAATAAATGCAGATGAGAAATGAACAAAATATGTTTGTGTATATAGAACTACATCTTTCTTTTGTGGGCCAACCTACCCTGTTACTGAGTTCATTCTTTCCTCTGTTGGAGTTAATTCTCTGATCATTTATCTCCTGCCTATTTCAGCTAGTCAGGGTTCTAATACCACATTCAAAGTGTCCTTGGTTCATTAGATATTTATTTAATTACTTTCTATCTC
The DNA here is from genome assembly GCF_053883595.1 of Heterocephalus glaber. Taxonomy (NCBI): domain Eukaryota; kingdom Metazoa; phylum Chordata; class Mammalia; order Rodentia; family Bathyergidae; genus Heterocephalus; species Heterocephalus glaber. Next base: position 38,365,212 of record NW_028258138.1, read on the forward strand.
CACCTCTAACTCATGAATTTTATACCACATTATAATTCACTTGTTTTCACGTTGCTTTGCAATTATCGCCTACTTATTTTATATCTGTATGTTTAATCTCCTCCAGATAAATTGCAGTCTCTTAAAAATCAGTACAGGCACTTACTGCTTCATTGCCACTTCCTCTATACATATTCAGTGCTCTGAATGAATGCTTTAATTAATCATTTATGTATCTGGAAGAAATATATGTTACAAAAGTAATTCACATTCTAAATGTTCTTCCTTTTTACTTTTCTCAATTTGTCTGTATTTTTTCTCTATCTTCTTTTACTAGAACTATTCCTAAATACATAAGTATGTATGTATGCATATGCACAGACACATATAGAATCCACATAAAACATTTGCAGTAGTATCTAAGAAAATAATATATAACTTTCATAGAATCAAACTGTAAATTTGCTTATTATTACTCTTCTTATGTTAAAACAGCTTCTTAAAAACCTAGAGAAGTAACACATGTCTACACCCATCAGCATAGCAATTTTATATATGTATAAAAGGTAACACCTGTACATCTAAGACAGTGTCTATGTCTATAACCATCAATCACTTTCTTTCTTTATTAGTCTCAGATAGAAGATAAACAACAAGACTGACAGCTTTGTGTCCTTTGCTATTTTCTGTCACCATCACAGACAGGAGAGCATTATGTCATCATTCAGGTCTGCCACATTTGGCGTATGCTTCTGTGTGTCTTAAAGACTGTTTTCTCTCTAATCCTCATAAATAAATACAGAAACTACATATTAATTATATATTATTTTCTTATGGAAATGTTTTCTGATAATTGTAATGTTCTCCAATTCAGATAGGAGCATTTACGCTGCTGCCATAGCCTCCAGGGTAGAGAGGTAATTTGTTTAATAGAAATTCTTTTTTTAAAAAAAAATAAAAGGTAAATATGAGCAGAAATGTAGCATTTCTTTTTCAAAAAATGGCTTGATTTTATATATTTATGTAATGTATAAGCCAAATATAATGTATTTTATTGTTTTAGCATGTAAAATCTTGAAGAACTTAGTGCTATAAAAATATATTTTTAAAAAATCAATCATATTTATGATTGAAATGAGTGATAATTCTTCAAACAATGTAATATATATTTGTTCATAAATTTCATCTCTGAGCTTGAATAGAAATAAAAATAGCAAAGGGACAAGTGTAAGTGTACATCATATTTTAACATGATGCATACGATAATTAAAACTCTTTTCTTTGTTATATTCATGAAACTTTAATTTCACAAGGGCTAAGTTTTCAAAATTAAAGTACCATTTTATGACATGTTTATTATTAAAAAGCAGTCTAACTGAACAGTTCTATATCTAGCAAATAATCAATTTCAATAACCATACAATAAGGTAGAGACAATATAATTTGCTATGTTCATTCATAATATTCTGAAGTTATAACATTTTAAAACAGATATAATGAAACTTGGTTGATAAAATTTAAAAATTCAGAAAAATTTGAAAAGCTAGGCAGGTGGAATCTCAATTTGGGTGGGATCCCAAATTTCAACACCCCATTGGATCATTTTCTTTTATTAGAAGATTAATAATATAATGAATCCTTAAATTTATATTCTTCTGTTTTTAATTAGGGTTATATTATTTTCAATTCACAAAGTTTTTCATGCTTGTAATATGAGGAATTTCAAATGATTTTCTTGAGAATACTAAATAGATGGTGTTTATCTGATACTTTATATATTGAACATGCTTCTCTATTCCAATATCATGAGGAAAAGAATTGGTGAGTTAAGATTGATGAGGAAAAGAAATTGGTGAGATAAGTTTCTGTCATAACCTTTCATCTTCAGTGTTGTAATGAAATTTCTCCTTGCTTTTTGGATTCAATAATTGTTACACTGAAAATACAGCTTAATAATAGCCATAGAAATTATGCTACTGATATGTTTTCAATTACAGTTGTCATTATAGCATTTTTCTCAGTAATTTCACTCTCTATATGTAAGCTTCTGTTTCTCTTGTTTGTTTTACCTTCTTTTTCTGAGAGACCTCATATTAGTCATCTATATCCTTGTTTCCATGTTTATATGGTTTTGAATAATTGTAGTGTAAACTTGAATTCATCTTTTGAATCTTTTTCATCTGTACTTCGATTGTATTATTTCACATTTTAAGATTGTTTTCTCTGTGTCTTTTTGCTTCTCTTTTAAAAAAAGTAAATTATACATCTTCTTGCAGCATCCTGAGTACTATAAATATTTTTCTGATATTATTCTTGTTCCTGTAGCAAATTCCATAGGAGTTCTTGAGGATGATGTTATTTTCCTTTGATCAAAAGTAATTTTCATAAGCCTTATATTTTATTAAGTTTATTTTTGCCAATTATGGTAATGTTAACTTTGTTAGCAATTTTCTGAAATTGTGACGCTCGAGGCAATGGAATTTTAATTCTCTTCAGATTTAGCATTCAACCTAGAGGTTTTTACAATATAGAAACCTTTAACAATGTGGAAATTCAGGGACCTAGGACCTCTTTGATCTTGTAGTGTTTCTATCACCTAAAGAATTGGATACCTGTACTCCCAAACAAGAGAAGAAAAAAAGAGAGAGTAGAAAAGCTCTGCCAAATACCTAAAACTCAGAAATGATGTGAAATATATTATTTTACTCATATCGCATAAGCCAATTCTGACCACATTACAATCTATTGCTGGTAAACTACCTCTTGAATTTAAATATGAAACATTTTCCATTTGGGGGTTAGTATGATCAAAACTAATAATTTTAGCTGTGTGTATTCTTTAACAGGGAAAGATTTACCCAAAATGGATGTGCATATTACCTTCAAATTCCATCCTTGGATAAGCTGTTCCCAACACACATTCAATTTCCCCCGTTAAATCACTAGGCCACGTGTATCTCAGAATAGATCTTAACACACTTTATTTTTCAGAAAACAAAGCAAAACCTGTAGCTTCAATTAATATCACCAAGTATTATCATCATCAGAAATAGCAGCAATATCACTACAATCATTATGGTGTTAGTGTTTCTCCAGGTAATGTCTGTGTGCTTGTAATCAATCTTTGATAAGACATTGTGTGTATCTACTGCTCTTCTATTAGGCTCATAGTTGATAGTCATCCTGTTCTTTAATAATCTCTTGAATTTTCAGTACCTTTTTGCCGAACAGCCTAGTGTTCTTTTGCTCAATTCAGATGGAAACTGTGAATTGGCAAAGTTCAGTTCTGCTAGGAGTCCTTATGACACATTAGCAATGCTGGATATTAATAGGTGTCACAGCCAGATACTTGTCTGTGCTACTGCCAGCTGCCAGCTGCCAGCAGTACCAGCTTGTGCCAGATGCTGTAGGTCAACTCCGCTGATATTGGTCTCTGTCACTTGTCTTTCTTGGGTGTTGGTCTTTGATGCTCTTCAGTTTTAACAGCTCTGAGTTTTTATTGCTCTTTCTTTGGAAATGACCCTCTGTCCACACTACTGAGGATTAAAAACATCCCAAATATATCTCCAGGAGTTTTGGAGCCTGTATTACGCAAGGAGTAAATTATGAGCAGGTTTACAGGAATACCAAATTGAGCTTTTATTTTAACAGAATTTATGCTGCAGTATAGGGAGTCAGTAAGCAGGAGGGAGACCTCCTGGACGGCAACCAGAGAAGTAGCTGGGGAGTGCTGTTGATAGAGCAGCTGCAGAACTGTTTCAGGGAGAGGCAGGGCTGAAAGTTTGCTATAGAAACTGAGTACCCAACTAAGGGATGCAGACCCCTCCATTCCTGATCTTAGACACTCGAGGGTGACCCTTCCTTCTTCTAAAAAGCAGCAGTGTCATCTGAAGTGGGAGGAGTGGGACAGGGCATCGCTGCCTGTCTGGTTGCACTCCTTTGGAAGTGGAGCATGATGGTATGATAACCAGGGAGGACACTGAAGCCATAGTGCACAAGGAGAGCAAAAGGAAACAAGGTGGAGGGGCATGCTGACTGCTGACCAATCCCGGTTATTCCTCCAGTGCGCACAGGGAAAAGTGAGTCCGGTTCTTCTTTACTGTGTCAACTTGCCTTGAAGGCTATTTCTTTTCTTATTCTTTCTTATTCTTTGTTTTCATTTGAGAAATTCTGGAAAGTATTTGAGTAGTGGTATATGTTGTGGAATGTAAAATAGTTTCATAGTAAATTATTTTTAAAACATCTTTCTTAGATTTCAAGATTACTTTATACCCTTTCTAGCCCTTCATAAATGGTTCTCGTTATCTTAGTGTAAAATCTCTTAGACAGACAGGATAATTTCCACAGGCAGGTTGTTGGGCTCCCTGAGTATCCAAAGTCAAATCAAGCTCAAAGCCAATAAGTCAGTCCAGATCTCAAAGCTTCTTAGGAGCAGGTACAGCAGCCTTTGAAGCAGTACATATTACACTATGGATTCCCCTCTTGAGAATTAGTAAGAGTACTGGGTGTTCAGAGCTCTCTCCCTGGGTTTCAGCAGCCACCTTCACAGTATGTCTCATTTCAACCTAGCTACAAAGCAGGAATTCAAACTTACTACTGAAATGTATTTAATGCAATAAAACACAATGCACTCTTATTACAGATTTCATGTGATGGCTCTAATTTCAGGTATAGTTTTTCAACTTTCTAAATAAAATTTGGAACATTACTCATGTGAATTACTAGAAAAAATATTGGTCCTTATTATACTCTCTCCCAAGAGACTTTTAACAAATTAACTTTCTTCAGTCACTCCTTATGTGTCCCAGGCTTCGCAATTTGAGTTTCTAAATTGGCTTTTTGTTCTTCTCCACTTTAAATTTCATTTTAGATTATTTAGGTATATAATCATATATGTAATATATGTATACATATTATTGTATATATTAAACTCTGAAAATAAACATAATTTAAGTAACTATATATTACTTCCATATGCAGTACTAAAAACATAGTGTGTGCTTAGAATTTCTAAATCTTATATTTTATTTATAGTGATATTAAAATATTTGTCTATTATTTTAATCATTTTTACTCTTCTTGAATCATTACCTTATAACTGACAATATTTTCAGCACAAAATTCAGTCAAGTTAGGGCACAATATTAGCATGATTTTAAAATATAGATGAATAGTGATATTAATAAAATTAAAGTATAACTCATACTTGAAAACACCTTAAAAATCTAAGGAATATTTTTACCAAATGAGAGCATTCTTTTTGAGATATAAAATATAATACAGGGTTGAGTTAGTGATTCTTAATTGAGATTCATGCAATATGTAGTGCTTTTCCTAAATGAAGTTCAAAAGTCGATTACATAACATATTGCAAGTGACTTCAGCAGTCATTGAAGTGTATTCCCTGACAGCGTGGAAAATATGCTTAAACATTGCAAACATGGTACAAGGTAACCATTAGGTAAACAATTCATGACAAAAACTCACTCTTTGAGCAAAACCATTAAAAGTATAAAGATCTCTATCAATACAAAGATACTTTTACTATGAATTCTAAGTCAACTTCAAAATATTTTTGAAAATTTAATGGATTTTAGTAGGATAAATAAGATTTCCCATTCATGTGCCAGCCTTTCTTCTGCTATCATTGCCCTCTTTTTCCAATGGAAACATCTCCACATTTAAATTGTGTATTTATCAGATAAGGATGGTAGACTTGGCAATTCTTTGGCTTCTTTCTGAAAATGTACCGCACAAGTTATGAGAGATTAAATTATTATATTGTGGGTGTGTTTGCACATATGTGTTTGATAGTAGCATTGCATTATCTCAAAAGTGACATTGGTGAAGTTTATTTGGAATCCTCAAGTGAGGATTTCACATTTTTTAGATACATCATTATACAAAGTAATTAGACCATTCTTTCCAAAACTGAAGTAGAAGTATATCAGTTTATTGTACATATAAGAATTACAAGCCAGGGATGGAGGTATGTGCTTTTAATCCCAACACCATTGGAGGCTGCAGCAGGAGGATTCCAAGTTGGACCTCAGGATGGGCAACCTAGAGATATATAGCAAGAACATGTCTCAAAATACAGGTTGAGGGTGAAGTTCAGGGTAGATCCTGGGTTCACTTGCTGGGAATCCCCAAAATAACACACACACACACACACACACACACATATAAAATTTGATGTAAAACTGAAATATCTGTTATTTAATATATATATACATACATATATAATACACATATTTGTAATTAGTTTAATCCAGGAGATAATGAACAATAATATACTTTCACCTTCTAAATCAAAGGTTATGATTAGAGCTTAAAAGATGAAACAGTTAAAAGAAAATAAGAAAATAAGTATAGGGTTATTTCAGTATGTAATTTTTCATTGTAAATGCAAGTCAGTGTTGATGGCAGAATAACCATAATTAAATATTAATACTTATTTTTAATATTTGTAGTAGGTAGGCTTTTGTATTAAATTTACCAAAATTAGCATTCTTGGTAGGAAATTATATGTTTCTATTTTTCAATATTCTTAGATAGCTACATTTATTTTTATGTAGAAACAGAAAACATCAATGTAGCAGTGCAAATGGAGGTACATTGGCACGACTGACACGGCTATTGCTCACTAATCTCTCTCCTCCCATAGCATTTAGCTAGAGTACGTTTTCCAGCCCCCTTGAATTATGGGCATAAAGAAGGAATGAGAACTGAACTAATATGTGTCCTTTCAAGCTTCTGTTATTAATATTGTTCATGCTTTCTTCCTCATGTCTCATTGACCTCAGAATTTTCACAATGCCAAATTGTCAGAAGCACATGTCTCTGACATTTTTAGAGTGTATAATACCTTCTGCCAACTAAGTTGAGCAGGTTTTTACTGTTAAATGATAAACTGTTTGTATGTTAAGCAAATGAAATGTAACCCTAAACATCTAAAAGCAAATCTATATCATAAAGTTACGAGAAATACTGAAAACTAGATGATTAAAGATTTCAAAGTATATTCAAGTTCATTTGTCTTTACAAAGTTTCTTTGCCATATGATGTGGTCAAAATAGGAATACTTATTATCTTTAAAGGGAAAAAGAATTGAAATGTCTGAACCAACAGGTGCAGAAGGTTTGTATGTACAGGTCCCCAAAAAGAATTAGATGATAATTTTGTTCAACTGGGTAACTTAGACTCAAAATAGAAGACAATTCAAGGCAAATCATGTATATCAGGTACAAAATTAGAGCATAAATTTTTGAAGTCATTGTCCTGTTTAAATATATCTTTTTTTTCAATCTCTTCTGGCTGATATATTTTCTGAGAAATTCCAAAACTTCACTTTTCTATTCCCGTATATTTAACCTAACAATATTCCCGAGCATTTAATCTGCTGTGAATCTCATCTAGTGCAGTTTTTATTTCTGGTACTTCCACTTGACAGTTCATCCTATCTTCTTTTTTTTTGTTAAATTATTTTTTTATTTATATATTAATTGGTACATTTTAGGTATACAATACATTTACATTTATCATTGGGTGTTTGTGCCCGAACATGATGTATCTTAGCTCTTATTTTTCCCCCATTACCTATGCGCCCTTCACCTCCACAATCCTTCCCTATTTACATAGACTTTGCTTCCATTTTTTTTCTTTCTCATAATTTTTCCTTTCCTTTCTTCCCTTTCCTCTTCCCCTCCCACCACCCCTATCCCTTATGAGGCGATTGACTAGAAGAAACTTCCATTTTATTTTTCTCTTGAACTTCTCATTTGTTTATTCACTCACTTATTAAACAGAAAAAAAAAAAGGAAATTACATGCAAAGAACCATGTTAAAACCTCTAGTCAATAGGAAATGGTCTCATACACAGGTGAGAAGTTGTAGGACATAACTGTATTATATCCTAAAGTAAAAGGAAAATGCCAACATGCAAATGGACCCCATAAAGTTTATCTTTAATCTCTCATTGACATAACAAATAATTATTGAGCTCTTGATGGTCAGTTTTCTTGTTGCTCTGATAAAACACTTGACACCTTGAACTTAAAGGAAAATAAATTTATTTTAGCTTGCAGTTTCATACAATTTAGTCCATGCTTGACTGCCTCCAAGACAGAGACATCATGGCAGAAGACCATGATGGAGAAAGTTGCTCAACTCATAGCAAAAAGAAAGGGGAGTGCTGGGAAAGATTACCAGAGAGGAAAGGCTGCAATTCAGACATTTCCTCAAGGTCACAGGGCCGTGCCTCACTTCTTCTAACTAGGCCCCATGTCCTAATATCCCATCCTGCTCTGAACTCATCAATGTCTTAACACATTGATGAAGTTAATGCCTTAAAATCCTATCATCTCTCCAGGAATTTCCTTATCCAGTGAGTTTGCTAATCAACACCAATTAGCACAAGGTTCATTGTAGAATTCTTGCCATAGGACTCCAAAAGAAGATGTGAATCTTGTTTGGGGTGAACAGAAGGATTTAGCAAGACAGTAATGTATTAATTTATATTAATTACCTTGAAAGATAAGTATGACCTGGGGACATGCTGGGAAAATAAATGGCTTTAAGTAAAGAATGTTTTGCTTTCCATGTTTGAAAAAATGCTTATATACTTCTAACCTATGAGGTGTTTTGAAGGCAGAAGGAAAAATAGAGTAGAAAAATAAACACTATTAAGATATGTATGCCTTCTATTATACGGCAAGTGGTGTAAATATTCACTTTATAGCAGAGATAATACTGTATGTGTATTTTCAGGGCTTTGAGAATTTGAGTGAAAGAGTGGAGTGCTTCCCTAGGACAGGTGTTGAGACCCCTTTGGGGAATAGGTAGGCTTTAGGAAAGGCAAGTAACATGGAAAGTAGAAAAATAGCATGGAGTTTATATTCCTCCAACATATTAAATTTTTCCTACCTGATTTTATTAAATTTTTGTATATTTTAACTGTGACGTTTCTCTTTGTCAGATGTTTAATAAGCTATTAAAATCTTACAATAAGAGTAAGGACTTTACGTTTTTATGCATTTGAATTAAGAAAAGCTGGCCTTTTCAATAGTGATTCTGTTGCTTAAAAACTTCTCTCAAAGAGTGACATAGTTTACAGATTTATTGCTTAGGTTCTGCTCACAATTCTATTCTAAAACTCCATTTACTATGGTTTCAGTACAGGCTGAAACTTGGTTTACTGAATAGCAGTTCTGAAGTAATGGTTGTTTTTACCAATTTTCCAAAAGATTGATTCAGATTGTTTTATGTTGTATGATTGTAAACTCAAAAGAGAAAAGGATTTACTAGTTGATACTTTATTCTGTCTATTTTGAACTGGTTCTCTATATTACTATAACTGATATAAGCATTTTAATATAATAATTAAGATTGTGTTGGGCTATCAATGAGCAAAGTAACATTTTGATAACAAGAATATGAGTAGCTAGATTTCATTATCTTACCTCTTCTATAATATCCAGAGGCATAATTTGATATTGCCCTTCTCCAGATTCTAAGCATAAAGCCTGAGAAGAATTAAGTTTTAGTCCTATAGCCCTTTTCTAGGTTTTTGTAATAGTTTATCTGCTTTAGTTTTCCTTTATGGCTGAGTAGTGTAAAATCTAATTAGGAGATAAATCATTTTGATATAGCATAGCAAAGTTGTCTTTATGAAAGTTTCCATTTCTTGTCCTGTTTGTGACCCTCATGGAAGGTAGAGATTTCAACTGACAAACAGGAGCCAGTGAATTATAGATATCAATTTAGTTACTGACAAGTTCACAGAAATTGCAAGGAATCACGGAAATTAAGCAGTTAACACAGGTCAACATGGGCACTGTATGGACTGGTTATGGGAATTAGGGAAATAAAACAGATCTGGGCACCTCTGAAAACAAATCAGAAACAGAGGAAAGAGCTTATTTTTCAGTTTTCAGGAAACAAAATAAGACATACTGAATCAAAAGTCTTAAGATTAGTGTTCTTTGAAATCTCTTTCTCATAGATAGAACTTGGTTTATTGTACTGATACAAACTCCCTATAAAAATCAAATGGGGTCACTTGGGTGGAGATAATATGTACTGAAATCAAGAGAATAAAAAGTGATGTCTTAGTTACTTTTCTCACTGCTGAGACACAATACCTAACACCCAAAGTTAAAGGAGGAAAAGTTTATTTATCTAACAGTTTGTAAAAGTTTCAGTCCATAATCGACTGGGTGCAAGGCAGGGAGGCATGGCAGAGGAGCATTGCAGAGGAGAAACAGTCCATGGCAAAGCAAGGCAGGCAGAAAACAGTAAGCTGGAAGCAGCAACAGCAGTAAACAACCACTCCAGCCCTTTCTGTCCCTTATCCAGGGTTCTTGCCTTTAGGTCAGGTAGTACTCACAACCAGGGGCTTCCTATTAGCCACTCCCAGAACTATGCCAAACCAATCAGTACACTAATTTAGTAATCACACACCCTTGATCCCAGCATCACACACTTATTCCCAGCATCACATACTCTAAATCCAGCCACTTCTGAAAAGCCCTACCTATAACCTCATGAGACTTTGGGGGCACATCTAGATAGAAACCACAAGTGGCAAGTTAAAGTTCTTAAAATTCCATCTCATACATGATGTGGAACTTACTTTAAGAAATAATACTTACTATTTAAGTAGTAAATGTATTTTATAAATGTTTAAATGTGTCCCAGGACTATCTTTGCTAATATTCTATAGATGTGGAACGGTATGCTTTTGAGACATTAATTATGTTAGCATTAACAATTTAGTACTCATGGTGAAAACTAAAGTAAAATCCATCATTTCTATGTAGATTTTCCCTTTACTATCATTCTATGTAGTGAACTAAAATTATGGAATCATTCAGTGTATTACAATATTCAATTAATAAACATAATTTTTTAAAATGATAATTTGTAAAATTATATAATATTTCCAAGAAATGTTGATAATCTACATATTCAGTTTAATTCAACAAATTACTAAGGAATATCTGTTATACTATGACATGTGTAAACCTTTGTGGATAAAACAAAAGATATGTTAATCCTGATTTATTGAAGTTTCAGGTCAAATTGGTAAACTAGGAAAAAATGCAAAATAATAAAGTTATTTTCATTGCATTTTAACATTCTCTTTAAAAAGATTGCACAATAAAGCAGGGAATGTAGCCAGGCTGGAAATATAGCTCAGGGGTATTGTGAGTCCCAGAGTTCAATTCCCAGGATAAAAAAAAAAAAAATCACATAATAGTATTTTATTCATTATTTAATTACATTTAAGTATCTCAATGGAAAACCTTTTATAGTTATTTGATGTTTGTGACAATAAATGTTATTACTTTTATAGTAAATAGAAAAGGAAATCCATAAGTAAATCTATAAGTGGAGTATACACATCTTCTCCTGTTCTTAATTTTTTGTTTAATTTTGTTTTTGTGTGTGTATGGTGATGAGGAGGATTTAACTCAGGGATCTCATGTTTGCTAAGCAGGTGCTATACCACTGAGCAGCGTCCCTCGCTCTGCTAGTAGGTTCTTGAATGAATAATGCTAGATAAATTCAATAGGACTACTGAAATAAACTCTATTTGATTTAAAATGAATTAATAGGGCTGGGGATTTAGCTCAGCGGTTCCACTGCCTGCCTCACAAGGGCAAGGACCCAAGTTTGATCCCTGGTACCCAAAACAAGAAACAAAACAAAAAAATAAAATGAATTGATGAAAAACATAAACTATGCTGGTAACTTTTGCACATGGATATAAAATGCAAGTGGAATTCTTCAATAATTACATTAGAAGATTTTATTTTATGTGGCATTAATTCCAAATGTACATTTGTATGATTGATAAACCCTTTAGAATCAGTGGTATGTTGAGAAAATAATTTCATCCAGAGTTAAGTACTATTTAATAGCTTCCTCCTCATTGGTCAGTGCTTCTTATTTGCTGTTGAGATTAAGTTCTAAAATACTTGCAGTTTCAAACCATGAAATCACCTCACCAATGGGTAGAAGGTACCTAATGGCTAATGAGATTGATCACAAAGTGGCCTACTTAACCCATTAACTAAGGTTTATTCTCTAAACGTTATGTGACCATTTCTTTTTTATTCTTTTATTACAAATGCTAGTTTCTCCTCTTAAATTATTCATTCCTAGGGAAATGTTTTAATGGTATTTAAGCAAAATGTTTGAGCTCCTATTTATATTTAAGAAGCACATTTAAGTAATAATTAAGATTCTGTATTTTTAAAAGGAAACTTTTTAAAGATTAAACTCATTTCAGCAGAGACTATGATAATTATTTCTTCATTATTTATTTGGGACTTACTTATGAGAAAAGTGAAATAATACATCTGGTCTCTGATAAGCTACTACCTTTTGAGTTCATTTAGAAATTATGAAGTAAAATGAAAGTATTTCCAAAGATCATTAATTTCCTTTCAAGTCATCTCCAATGAACTATTACTTTGTTAAAAATTTATGTAGTATGATGTTTCTTTTTTTATACTCAACAGTGTCTATATGGGAATTCTTTTTTACTTTTGGCCTTTCTCTCATGGGGATCCTGTGGAGTTATATTGAAGAGGACTTCCTAGTTCAGTGCTTTTTTACTCTGTTCTTATCCTATATAGACAGAGTTTAGTTCTCAGCTTCAATTCAATAGCCATTCACTGAACACCTACTGTGCAGATAGCTATGGCTCAGGGTGCTGAGATAGTGCGACAAGTATCCTGTTCACGGGGAGCCTATTGATTTATACAGTGTAACCCTCTTTGGACTAGTAAAGGTTTTCTTTTATCCCTTCATACTTCAGATGCTGTTTTAGAGCAAAGAGTAGATTATATCATACGTATTTACAAACTTGAAAAGATTAACACTGGATGGAGGATTTGCTTAAAATATTTAGCCCAACAAAAATAATGAGTCAGCCCTATTGTTTAGCAAATAAACTATAAAGAAATTTTTATAATAAATTATGAGTGAAATAAGTTTTGTAGTATCTTCGTTCTTGGGAAGCCTCTTGTTTCTCAGTTTTAGAATATATATTCATACAGATTGGTTCTAAAATTCTAACTTATATTTCTTATACCTTTATTTTCATATAGAAATTATCATTGTCATTTATCACACAGGAAATGGAAGTGAAATATTTAAGAAAATAGCTCAGATTCATATGGTTAACTAATAACAAACATCATATTAAAATTCAGGTGCTCTACTATGCAGAGCCTAGTTTTACTTACTTAAAGCTACTAATAATTTTAAAACAAGTCAAAGAATTGTATGATTTCATAAGCTAGATCAATTAAAATATTTCAGACACTAAAATACTTAGGTTTTCATCAAGAGTCCAAGCTTCTGGTATTTTAATATCATTACTGTAAATATATTTAAGACACTTTACACACTGCATGATATCATTCAGCTCATATAATGATGCAAAGATTAAAGTGAATAAAAATGGACAAGAGTTATTATCCACCAGAAACCAAACCTCATATAGGTTTGAGCTAAGTTTTTTTGATTTGATGTTTTTAAATTTATTTCATACAAATGATTCAATTATGGAAGTTTTATATTTATATGTATTGAATAATCTATTGTGACTACAATTTCTGGGAAATAATTTGGCCTAAAGAGAGTTAAATTATTTTTTCACATTTCACTTAAAATTTTAAGTTCTGCTTCTTGTCAGTGAGATTTGTGTTAGAGGAAATGTAAGTGAACAAAGGGGTAGAGATTTTTTTTATTATTCTTATAGTATTATGGCAAGGCTTGAGGTTTTTCCATTTGATGACCATTTAAAAAATGAAATATAATATAAACATATATAAGTACATAATATAAATTCAGATTTAGTATATAATATACATTAAATTATTAAAATTAGATATATATTTTATAAGATAAACATATATTAGTAAATCATAGATTTAAAAATGTTTAATATACCATGGTTTCCTACTGTGAAAATAACAAATTTATGACCCACTCTTTTCCTCTGCCAACTGAACAATAAATTTGTTATGGCATATAAAAGGGAGAGTATAAAATACACATTTATAAAATATGTGCTATATCCTACTAGAGACAGAATCACACTCATAATTAGACCTACTTTATTTTTCATAACCAATAAAAACTAGGATCAAAATATTTGTATGCATATATATTCTTATGAAATCAGAGTTAAAGAAGAGAGGCAGCAAAGGGACTGCAGTCATTTAGGTATTTTTTATTTGAGTTTTCAGGGGGATGATTTCTTAACAATATATAAAATTATAAAATTTTAGAATTTTCACAAATGTCTATTTTATAAGTAGTCTTCTCACAAATAGTACAAGGTACAGATTATTTGAAAACATTTATCATTTGGGATTCTCCTATAAAATAAATGTGTACAAATGAATTTTAGCTGTTAATATCCTAAGCATTCCCCCTACTCCTATCAAATGTACATACTTTTTAAAAATTCAACTTTTACCATAGATTCATAAGAAATAGTATAGAGAGTTCTCATGTACCTTTCCCCCCAGTAATAGCTTTCAAAGCTATGAAACAATACCACACCTAAGGAATAGATGATGAAATAGTCCACCAGTCTTACTTGGGTTTTGCCAGTTTTACATTTACTCATTTATGTGCGTTTCCATGTGTGTACATGTCATTCATACATGTGCACATATGTACATTACTACATGTGTATCTTCCTGTATTCCTCACCGTTCAAGATACAAGATGGGTCCATCAGCACAGGAACCCACTGAAGCCACACTCACATCCCTCTATCTGCTACTATCTCTGACCCTTGGCAAACATTAATCTCTTTTCTAATACAATTTTGTTATTGGAAAATATTTTATATTCTATCGTGATTTACTTATAGAGTTTTTGCGTGTACCTCTCTATATGCTTTTCATGGTGGCTGCAATGGGTATTACAACAGAAAATATGGTTTAAATATGTTTAAATTATAATAAATATCATAGGAAAATACAAGTTGTCATTAATCACCCACATAATACTCTTCCTCACTTTGAGTAGATTCTGTTCTGACCACTTCCTTGTGTGTCTTTAGTTGGTCTTTTGTGTTACCTCTATGTCCTAATCAATTTAAAACATTTACCATTCATGACCATTTTGACTTTGAGAAAAAGGCAGAAGTAGCACCATACCAGATTTAGTGAATAAGGTAAGTGAAGACACACTTTAATGTTGTAACAAGCCTGCCTTTCTGTTGGATGGAACTCAGGAACAACATTCATTTTATTTTTGGTCATAGCTCCTAAAGACACTCCTGAAAGGACTTCCACAACTGTTTCAGAAAGTGGTGAGAACAAGAGCATGAATGTGTTTGAATCAAGAGAATATATTTTGAAGGGAATTAATGATAATATGTCTTTTACTGTATTTTTTAATTTAAAAAATTCACCAGATATTTTCATCACACTTCTCTACCTATGTGCTTTGTCACAGTGTTCTGGTTGTAAAGTTTTATCCCTTTAAGTATAGAAGCCTCACTTCCTTAGGTCTCTTTCTTCCATCGTCTTTTTACTTGTCTTGAGTATTTCTTCTCTATGTTGAACATAGATCAGTTGATATTATTTTTGTTTCACTCGCCATAGAATTTGAAAACCTTGGAAGAATTTTCTTTTTTTACTATTGTTCCTCTTTTTTCTTTCTTCTTTGTGATGGTTCAAGATACCTTCTTTTGTCTCTTCTTCTTGAAGTGCTTTAATGGGTATTCAATGTAGGTCTATCAGAAACAAATACTGTTAGTGTTACTTCATCTGGGAATATTTTTATTTTCCTTTGATTCCTGAAGGATATACTTACTGGTAAAGAATATTAGGGAATTCTTTTCTTTCAGTACTTGAAAAACATGCCACTTCCTCTGACCTCCATGAATGAGAAATATATTGTCATTTGTATTTAGTTCTCATACATAATATGCCTTTCTTTCTGGTGTTTTTAAGCTCTTTTCTGTCTTTAATTTTCAGAATTTTCATTTCAACATGCATTGACATGGACTTTGGATTTTTCCTCTTTGAGGTTTTCTCAGTTTCTTGATTCCACACATTTTAATATATTACCAAATTTGGAAAATTTTCAGTGATTATTTCTTTCAATATTCTTTCATCTTCATTCTCTTTCTTCTTTCCTTCTGCAACTCTCCTTGTACCAATCCTATATATCTTTTTCTTTTTTTTGCCTTACAGATTCCCTCTTTTTATATATATATTTTTTTTCATCTTATTTTCTTTCAGTTGTTGATCTTGGAAGAATTCTATTGCTGCCACTAAATACTGATTCTGTCTTCTGTAATCCCCATTGTACTATTGAGCCATTGTGGTAGTAATTTTTTGCTATTGAAATTTTTATTTCTATAACTTAGATTTTAATAACTGTTTTCTTGCTATTGAAAATTTTTATTTTTGCTATTGAAATTTTTATTTCTATAACTTAGATTTTAATAGCTTTGTTTTCTTGATGAATTTTTCTATTTTTTCATTTGTTTCAAGATAATTACTAATTATTTGTAATGTATTTTTATCAGAGGCTGGTTAAAAATCTATGTCAGATAATTACAATATCTGATTCATCTCAGTGTTGAGTTGTACTGATTATCTTTTCTCAGTTAAGTTATGATTTCCAGGTATTTGTTATTACCAAAGACTTTGTATTTCTATCCTAGACATTTTGATTATTACATTAGGAGACTCTGAATGCTAGTAAAATCTTCTATTCTAGGAGCTGTGTTTCATGTGGAGGCTTAACACGTGGTCCTAACTTGCATTCACGGGCTGTAATTCTCAAAACAATTTAACTTTCAAAGACTTTGTTAAGCTGTTTAGTGAAATTGGCTTGTCTAGTTCCATTTGAGGGTCACACTGACCTCTAGTAATGCCATCTAAGAGGGTAGAGTAGCTTCCTCAGTTGAGTCAGTCTGGCAGTCTTGGTAGGAAAAGGGGCTTTCTAGCACATGGCAAGAAGCATTTCCAGAGCAGGGTGCTAACTGTGCAGCACTCTCACTGCCCTGGGGCTCAATTGTACATTGTGTCTATATAAGGAAAGGGCATCTCAGGTCTGACCAGGAAAGATACTCTTCCCTCAGGTTTCTTGTCTGTGAAGCTTCTTCCTCCAAGTGAGCTAGTTTTTTCTGGTGTTGTTGGGGGACTCCCATTTGATCAGCAGTATAAATGCATTTATTTGTTGTGGTTGGGGAAGCTGAGCCTACCTCATCTTTCACTGTTGTTTTTAGTACCCTCTGTGGTGTTCCTCAGTCCTGATGTCTCTAACAACTAACTCCTCTTTCCTCTTTCTTTCAGAGTACTCTTAGTTGTCTCTTGATTAATTCCAGATTTAATATCTGTACTTAATGAAGCACTTTTTGACAGTTAAACTTCTTTTATTTCTCCTGTAAAATGAACCAAGAGATTCATAATACTATAAGTATCTAAACATTATTCTGTGCATCAGGTGTTCCAAGACAGAAGGCGATTTGCACCAAATAACATACAGAGTGTGCTAACCAGTCAGAGCAAATTTAAGCATCAAGTAGCTTACAGATGCTTTTCAGTTAAATGTCAACTCTGATTTAAATGTAGTTCAACAAGTATTATGGCAAAGACTTTTAATATGTAATTATTTTTGTTATCTTGGAAAACTTATACCAATCATATTTTTCAAATTTATCTGCCCGCAGAAGTGAACCCATGTTGTTCGTAGGCTTTTTTGGCATTGGAATTCAGTGAAAGATTTTGTGAAAGAAAGCTATTTTTATTATCACCATCCTCACTTCATCAAAATTACTCAGCCAGATATAATCATTTAATTAAAAATTTATTTCTGAGAACAGTAAGGGACACTTAATTCTACTTTGATTTTTAAAAATCTGATAAAATATTTCATTACATTTAAACCTTCCTTTAACAGTTTCAGAAAGCAAACTATAGGTGCGTAGCCAAATAAAATGTTTATTTTATCATGTTAAAATCAACAGTCTAAATGTATTGACTATGTCTATTGTTGCCATTCACATTTTCAATACCTTCTCTTTCCAGCTTTAAGGGACAATAGGATCGAGCTAGTGCGTGCTTCCTGGCATGAACTGAGTATCAGTGTCAGTGACGTGTCTCTCTCTGATGAAGGACAGTATACTTGTTCCTTGTTTACAATGCCTGTCAAAACTTCCAAGGCCTATCTCACTGTTCTGGGTAAGTGCAAGGGGCTAACATCACGAAATCACAAACTAGAGTGATGCATAAAACCACAAAAAAACAATTCCATAAGAAAAGAAATTTTGAAGTTCGTATTAAAAGATACACTCTAATGTATTTTGTTTGCTACACTATACTAAATGGCATTTAAAAATAATTTGGTTGCACTCTTCATTGTATAAATGGACAAAAGGAACTATAAACAGTTACATGATTGCTGCAAGGCACATAGCCGTTTGTTTTTGTTTTTTTCATAGCCAGCAATAGACACCCATTTTCTTGATTTCCAGTTAATTTTTTTTCTATGAAATCTTCTATATATTATGTGTATTCAGATTCTTTTATTGAGTGACAGAATAAAGAAATAGTGAGATATCTTGTGCTTCTTCATTGTATCACTAAAATCATCTGAAGGGGCCATCCTAACAACCTGCAGCTTTCAAAAACGACCTGTGTGTGTAATTTAGTGCATTTTAGCGGCCATGACATTTCCATGTGTCTTTTTTTTCTCCTAAATTTGTATTTTCTGGATTTCTAAATGAAGTACATCAAGTCACTTGTGCATGCAGCTTATAGCTTCTTTGTGCTTTTATTCTCTAAGTATTGGGCCATTTTCTAAAAGGTTAAAGTAACATGAAAAAGCAATACATTCATAAAGATTCAGAGGAAATAAAGTTGCAGCTCTGAGCTCTCTGTGATTCCACAGATGTCATTGCCCCAATCAGTGGAAATTGCTGCAGTTCATTGAAACACACCTGTGTGCTGAACAAGTCAGAGGAATTTAAAGATTGATTTTTGTGTGTGTGTGTACCCCTAGCTTGCTTTCCTTTTTAAAATACAAGCACAATGTTCTATTCGAAAGGACTGATACACACTGTTCTTTTGGGTGGGACTAGTAAAACTAATCCAGCCAGTGAATTGGTTTTGTGCTTAGGATATGAAATTATTTTTGTGGCAAGTCACACTGGGACTATTTTATGAAAATCTTCACAAGTTTCTCATTAAGGACAAAATATACTCACTACAATGGAATATTTTAGAATAACAACTGCCTAGGATTAATATATTTTTCTGTAGAAAACCAACTTGAGATTCAAAGAATAGATGCTTGCTGAATTCAGTTTATTAAATAAAGGTATAACATAAGTATGTTTTAAGAGTGCAGAGGTAATATAAAGATGAAGACAAAACTTCAACTAGCTTGTTAAGGGAAGTATGTTGATTTATCATTTATCTTTGTTGTTCTTGTTGTACTACATCATATTTCTCACATTAGTGCTTCCCAACATTCTTACATTTTAATATTCTCAAAAATGAATTAAGTAATACAACAAAAAAGGTATTAGTCTGGTTTTATTATTGAATAATTTTGTAAGAAATCATAATAAGCCTCAACTATGATACCTGAATAACATGGTCCAGGAAATGTGTGAAATTCTATTTTTTAAATAATCTATGCCCTAGCTCTGTATATTAGTCTTCTACTTGTAATTATCTGAACTAAAACCAGTAATAAAATGAATATACATCATGCTTCCCAAAACTACAATTGCAGTTCTTACATAAATGACATCAAGAACCATTTTCTATTATAGAAGGATGAGAAAGGCCAAAAGGATAGTTGTGTTTATTGATCAATTATTCTAAAATTCATTTTCTTGAACAAACTACATAGGCTATAATATAACTTTTTGAGTTCTAAAAATTACCAAATCAGGAAAGAAAGGTGGTGTTTTAGTTAAATTATAATTTGTTAAGAAAAAGATGTATTTTCTGGATTTGTTTCCCTCAATAAAATCTACTTTCTTAAATTCGTATACTGCTAGAACTTAACACTGAGTGATTGTTTTTAAGATTTTCACAGTATAGTATTTTTGCAGATTAAAATTTTACAATCTAATTTTAAAAACTACTTTAAACTAAATATGTATCAGAAACATTTTGAATACCACACACACATACCTGAAAGTTTATTCTAATATACAGCGGTTTATATCAATATTTACTTCATGCATTTTTTAAAATTTCAGGTGTTCCTGAGAAGCCACAAATTAGTGGATTTTCATCACCAGTGATGGAAGGAGACTTGATGCAGCTGACGTGCAAAACATCTGGTAGTAAGCCTGCAGCTGATATAAGATGGTTCAAAAATGATAAAGAAATCAAAGGTGAGAATGAGAAAAAAGTATCTAAATAAAAATGAATACACTAAAACTATTACAGCACATTTTAAAAAGGTATTTTACATATTTTAAACCACAGGATTATTTTCAGATTAAATTCAATTTAAGATAGATTTACCCATTTCTTAATTCAAGTAATTTCACTAGGTATATGGATATAATCTCTACATGCCTTGTTTTTCCCTTATCGAAAACAGACTTAAACAATTATATACCTCATGGGAACATTGGGGAAATGAGTTCATATGTGAAAAAAACACAGATTCATTCTTGAAAATAGTAAGCAAGAGTTCATATTAGATACAATTATTTTAGAATTCATATATAATATTTAAATTATAATAAGAGAAACTGAATGAATTATTTCTTCATTGTGTTGATTTCTGGAATTATGAAATTCTGAAAATAAAACCAGATAAACATTAATGAATCTAATTTCCAGGAATTTACATAGAAGAAAAAAATAATTGCATGTCTCAGTAAAAATGCAAAATAAATTTCTTCATACATCCAAATTTAAGCCTCTCTTTCCCTCTCTGTCCTTTCCTTTTTCTCTCTTTTCTATTTCTCTCCCTCTTCTCTTTCTGAACACGAACACATAAAGATTTATTAAGGGAGAGAATAAGTTTATATAACAAATGGGTAGTATGAGTATGAATAAAGTACTTTATACATCCAAATTTAAGCTTCTCTCTTTCTCTCCCCTCCTTTCTCTCTCTTTTCTCCTTTTCTCTCTCTTTCTCTCTACACAAGAACACATATAGATTATTAAGGGAGAGAATAAGTTTATATAACAAATGGGTAGTATGAGTTTGATTAAAATACTTACAAACAATACACAGGTTGGGCCGGGGATTTAGCTCAGTGTTTCCAGCCCTGCCTGCCCTGCAAGCACAAGGACCCAAGTTCGATCCCTGGTACCAAAAAGAAAAAAAAAAAAAATACACGGGTATTTTGAGTCTGATATTGCACATATATTAACAAACAGACATAAGAATCATTTATGATGATCACTAAAATAACTTGCATATGATATAGTAACATTATGCTCAACATAATCTTCTATGAGACAAGTTTATGCTAACATTTCTGACTATTTTAACTTGTAGTTCTAATACCTTAATCAGATTATTTCTTACTAATGAATATGCATATCAAGCATATAGAATTGTATAATTACTGATAAATCATAGGATTATAATCCATGCAATTATTTAACCAATATTCTATTTTGATTATTCTCTGTATATTTATTCCAAACCTTGGATGTTATTAAGAATTTCATTCTAATCACTATCTTTGTGTTTGAACTATTAAATATGTCTTAATCCAGTTTTGAGAAATACTAGACCCAAGACACAATCTGAACTCTGCTGAAATAAATTTTCAAGTAACTATATAACTTGACTGTTACACTCTGATAGGGTTCGGTAACATCCTTTCTGGATATGTTTGTTACAGCATTTTTTGGGATTACTTGGATCTTCCCCAAAGAGATCCTCCATCCTGCTTCCTGAGTTACCTCAGGAAAAAATCTGTTTTGGTCACTTTTCTGCTTAAGTATTTGTGATGGAAAGCTTTAAATACAGGATAATTTTAAAATCCGTTTTCTGTAGCTTAAGAGCATTCTCTAGGCAGTGATATTTTACACACCTCCTGTGTATTTTCCCATGAAAGTCTTGGTTTATGATAGAATGCACTTTTTAAAAATGCACTAAAACAAAGTCATAGCAGTGAATTGTTTTATAACTTATGTGCATTTCTTCCTTAATTCTGAAATAATTAGTTCTCAATTTCTTAGCATTTTATTTGTGTACCAAGGGTTTTTCTCCCTTGCATCCTCAAGGAGTTTATAGACTCTAACATATTAAATATTTCATTAATATTGACTGACTTTTTAACATTGTAACCACATGAGAAACCCATGCTGTACTCGAATTTGTTTAAAAGTACTTAATTTGTTACAAATTTGGCATGTGCTTTCAATGCCAAATACATTTATCATACATTGGGGGTTAGAAGGAAGTTTTATTTTTTTTTCATTTTTGCTTTTATGTAAAAATGTGGGAAGTTTGATTCTATAAACACTTTCCTTTAATTTCATTTGAATTGTGGCCGTAACAAAAGTTAAGACCAAAAACATACAAAATCAACATGTGGTTCTATTCTCTATTCAGGAATCATGAAGCCTCCTTTTGTTTAAATGTTATGCTCTCCAGTGCATGGCTCTTGTGCCTTGTCTCTAGGAGTCCCACATGAGGCTTTGAGGGGACATCTAGACACCAACCATAATAATGGCTATATAGATAGCATTTATTATTGCTATATTTATATGGTTTTTTTCTTTCATTATAACTCTTTTGCATGTTTATAAAGTCTTCCTACCCAGATGCTGAACTTCTTGAGTGATATAAACTTTACTTTTATTGGTATATGTGTGAATAAGATAAGTGCAGTAGTCTGCATAGCATAAGCATTCGTTATCCTTGTTGCCCATGGATATGCTAACAGAAATTTTATTTTATAGTCTCTAACAAACACTCCTCACGGAAAGGACTGCTCCATCCTTATCTTGATCTTTCTTGTCATTTCATAGATGAAAATTTGACTTCCTAGTACAATTGGACTATTTTGACTATAATATCACTTGACACTATGAAAAAAAGATAGTCCCTAGTAGAAAACAAAGGGAAAAAATGAGGCCACTAAAATCCAATTCAATTCAGCTCAATAAAAATGGTTAAAATACCTTCCAATTTCCCAATATACAATAATTTATAACTGAAGATCCAAATTAATAAATCAAAAATCTGGATCTGGAGAATCTAAAATGCCCTTGAGATTATTAAATAAAATCATGGAGAATATTTTATATAAACAACGTCTGTGCATGTCATTTTTTTATCCATTACTATCTAGTATTTGAATTTCATTTTCAAGCTTCTAGGTGAACATTACTAGAAAAAATACTACTTGATCAACTTTGGCGTTTTTGTTTTTATTTTGTTGTTGTCTCATCTTTTTAAGTAAGAGATTTCAATCTCAGATTATAAAGCACTGGTTTTCATACATTAACAGACATTATTTATCACATGTAGGGTTTTTTTTTTGGATTTTCTAGTTGCATAGGTCTTAGGTGGACCTGAAAATATGCATTAGTAGTCTTTTGCTAATTGTGTGAATGATACAGATAATTTTCTTTGAGAACTAAATAGGTATAGAGGACATAAAATGAGGAATATCGATAATCTACAAAAAATATTCCTCTATCTGAGCTTTTGTCTTCTCATCTGCTAAATGAGGATAGTAATGCTTGTCTCAAAATTCTATGAGCCAAAAGTATTGTCAAGTACAAGGAATCACTAAATGAATTTTAGAAATCATCTGTTTTATTATTTTTACTCAGCTGATTGTGAATGGGGAGCTGTATCAATCCCTAAATTAAAACTCCAAATATAAAAAGAATAGTATATAAAATATACTACAAATATAAAATAAATGAAACAAAATAGTTCTTCAACATATTCACAATTTGGAGATGGACATATGATTATAAGACCTACAGGCACAAGTGTAGGAACTAACTACAGTTTTTATACAAAAGAAACAGAAATTGTCTTTGATTTATGGAAAAGGTGAGGGTGCAATTGTTTATTCCTTCATCCAGACACTTAGGAAATATCTGCTTACTGAATAAATGGATCTCGACGAGTGGAATTCATCATATGGGTTGGAGTTAAAGTAGGTGGTAGGGCCTTGTGAAGAAAGGCATTTTTTCTATCTATGCACACCAAAGCATGTGATTGAAATAACTATGAAACTTTATGTTTGATATAGGTATGAAAGGAAAACAAGGAGGTAGGACCTAGATATGCCATGGAAGACCTTTTTATTCCAGACTAATGAATTTGAAATTTAATCTTTAGGCCACGGTGAGACTTTTTAAATATAAGTTAAACAGTATAATGAAATAATCATAATTTAATCTAATGTTGAGGATTTTTCCCTCCATGAGCTGACTCAGATATAACTTTGGTGCCTTTGGGCAGCTCTGCATCCAAAACCACAGGCGTTTCTCAGCAGCCTTTAATCTTCTGGGTAGCAAGGAAGCTGAATATCTGCCATTTAGTGTGAAAAAAGATGTACACTGCCTCCTTAAATCTTTCAGCTCCGTGAGAGCTGACAGTTACATTAAATTCTTTCCTTCCATGTATAAGTTTAGTAATTTGCAGTTTGAGCATTATAACAAAATCTTGGAATCCTTTTTTCAACTAACTAGCATTTACTTTAATGTGTTAAGCAAAACTTTATGCTAACCCTCAATGACCTGCATCCTTATTGGAGCATAAACTTCCCTTTGAGTGTAGGATAAAATTATGAACACAAAGTAACACGACTGCCTTGATAATGTTACTTTATATGACAAATGGTGTCTTGCAGATGTAACTATGGATCTCTCTTGAGTCTATTGAAGGGAGCGTCTCAAAAAATCTGACCTACTAACGTGTGCTGTCTTTAAAAAAGGAGTCAGAGAGACATTCTTCTCCTGGCTTGGAAGGAAACAAAGAGCTATTTTGAACTGTTTGTAGGTGCTATGTGGCAAAGAATTGTAAGCGACCTTTAGGAGTTGAAATCAGTCTCTAGGTGACAGGGAGTGAGAAATGGTATATTGCCTCAGGGAAATGACTTTACTTACAATCAGCGGACTTGAGGAGAACCATAAAACTCAAATAGGAAATATAACTTTGATATAAATGATCAGCCCAGTGACATTGAGTAGAGAATCGGGCTAAGTCCTACCGGGATTCCTAATCCACAGAAACGATGACACAGTAAATATTTTGTTCCTTTCATCTGTTCACCTGACAATAGATTTTTTTCTTGCATGATAATAACAAGAAGTTGCAGTCTGGAAAAGGAAAATGATTTCTCATGGTCAAACATCTGGCAAGGCCTGGGCTTGAATATTCGGAGTCTACCATCCAGCACTTGTATCTGGGGAGAAATGTAAAGGATAGAAGCATAGTTAAGAGGCATTTCAAGCATGAGCTAATAAAGCCATGAAGTAATAGATGATAGTAGTATTATTTTATGAAAGGATGGATTTGAACAGGAAGATAAATTTAAGGTGAACTAGTAAATGAGCCTGAGGCAAAGAAAAAAAATAGCATCAAAGACTATATACAATGAAGGGGTTTGAGTTTTTTGAGTAATGAATATTTGCTCATTGAAAATAAGAAAGGCATTAAGAGAAATTAGTTCAAACACAAATAATGTGCTTAATTATTAAAATATTGAGGTTGAACTCATTTATAGAATGTAAAACGGTAGGCTTGGTAAGCTTTTGAAGTTTATGACTAGGAAAGATGTTTGTACCATACAAATGTCTGTCATATGATATGGGAAATTTTAAGGCTTAACCCTTTAAAATAGTCATTGTCCTTTGTATGTGCAGCCTATTTCAAACAGATCTTCTCCTAGTACGACTATTCCCCATACCCTCATAATTACACCCATACCTGTGAGCTACTCTTTTACAAATGTTACTTATAGCCTGCCTAGCGTTTCAAAATGTTTGGCTATCAGTCTTCAGTTTATTCCAGCTACATCTCCCTATATTAACAGGTTTTTGCCAATGTCAATCAAAGAGGGCTAATTTTCAAGCAGATTGAACATAACATAATTTTGCTATAAGCTACTTAGTCACTTTTCAGCTGTTGGAAAGATAAGAGTGAATTTCTCAAGAGTATATTTCCTAAAAGGTGGATCTTAGACCATTTGAATTAGAATCACCCCAGTTAGTACTCTAAAAAAACAATTTAAAATGAAAAAGAAGATTCCTGGTCTCAAAACTGAATCACTAAATCAGAATCTCTGGGTACTAGGCTTCAAAACCGTAATATTTCTCAAGTACCTCTAATGATCTTTATGTGCAATACAGCTTCAAAACCCATAGGATTAAAGAACATTAAACAAAGTTCTAATAGTTATTCAAGAAAGAAAGGGAAGGGGCCCTAAACTGCTAAGATTAGAAAATGACTCAACCTTTTTATATATTATCTAAAAGTGAATCATCATGTACTTTAGTACATTATTGTTTTGGGATTAATGATTTAATTTATTTCTAACCAATGTTTTTGTCCACATAAAATTTTTGCTTTTTTAATTTTTTAAAATTGAATTTATGTAGAATCACCTTTCACAAAGCATAAAATATACATTCTCATTATATTCTGATGTTACAAAATTAGTTATTTGGATTTTTTTTTTGATACTGCCAATCAAAACTCAGGACCTTGAGCTTGCCAGGCAGGAGCAGGACCACTGAGCTACATCCCATGCATTTATTAACTTTATGTTGATACTTAGAAATTTGAAAATTTCCTTACCATGTAAGTTTAGACAATGCAGGACACTGTATGAAATGAGAAAAAGAAATAACATTAATGATATTTTTTCATATGATGTGTGTCTTGTGCAAGATTGTGTACATGTGCCCAGATTTGTGTATATAAATTGGGGATTTGTGAATACTTTTTAATTTGAATTACCTCAAGACTTTGGAAGTAATACTATAAAATACATAAGTCAACCTATGAAAGGAGATATACCAGGTTTTCTATGCCAGTAAGAGTGGTCGATGGGGGCAATACAGAGTAAACACAAAACTTTGAAAACCTTCCCTTTTTCTTGTTATTATTTTTAAATGAATTGTTTTGATATACTGTAGTTGTTGAAAAATAATCTACACATATTTTAATGGTACGACTTGGTAGACTTGGTAAATTTTGACAAATGTATTCTGAAGTAAAGCCATCACTGAAATCAAGATAATGAGCATGTTTGCCATCCTCTGAAGTTTATTACCTATGGTTCAAAACCCATTCTTCTTAACCCTCTCAGCCCACACTCCATCTCATTCTCAGAAAATTATTGTTCCGCTTTATATCATCACAGATTACCTTGCATTTTCTGCAACTTTATAGAAATTGAATCAGAGAAAGCATCTCCTGACAGGTCTCAGGAACTCTTTCTGACCACAAGAGACCATGGCTCCTGACTGCTTTTCATTCCTTTCCCTCATTTGGTGCTAGCTGTTTTTAGTGAATCCCAAAATTCCTTTAGTGTTACCTGCTGGAGACTTTTGGTGCCAGTGGCCTTAGGTGTTATCAGATTAGCACCTTCTGTTTGAGATAAAAACCATGAATAGGAAGGAATATGCTTTCCTGAAGAGGATTTATTGGGATACATGCTGCAGCCTAAGGGGGAACAGCACAACAACTCCCACCCTGAACCTGACAGAAATATGGGAGCTCACATAATTTCAGGCTTCCCAGTTGGTCGTTGGTAGGGAAAAGGTCCATTGAGGATGTAGCTTAGGTGGGCTGCAGAAGGGCAAAATCATCCAGAAGGGATGAGGGGAAGTCCCCTGTGATTGTTTCATGTCTGAAGCCTGCTGCACCCAAAGCAAGTATTTCTCAGAACAGCCACGAGTCGCCTGACTTTAAGTATTAAAAATATCAGACCTGTTCTCTTATCCTCACCCCATCAGAAATTTCTTTCAAAAGATTATAAGAGATAGCCTATTTTGGAAAAAAATGACTACTCAGAAAATTAGTTAATTTGTTGTGATAATCTAGGAGACAGATTAGTCTGTCCCAAAGTGAGCCTGACTGCAAGGTGTTTGGGGAAGCTGTGGAATAAAAGTACCATTGGGGGAGCTTCAGGCTCCTGTCTGGTGTCTCTATTTCTTTACTACCTATACTGTGTTGTTTCATTAGATTGGCTAAAAAAAATACTTTTACTGACCTGCTATGTGTATGTACACACAAGTGTGCTCAGTATTCATTTTTAGGTTTTGTCTCTGAATTCTTCAAGTTCTATGACTTACATTAAGGTATAAGATGGTAGAGAATCTGAAAGATGTTAGCTACTTATTTATGTGTGGGCATAAGATTTTAAGCTTACAACCTATCTGATGATACCTTCCTGTAGACACTTGTTACAGAAACATAACAAGCCATGGGCAAGGAATTTCTAGAAAATAAATTACATAGAATAGGGATTTACTGTTAAGAGGAAAACCTTATTGTGGAAGATATTATGAATTCAAATTCATTGAGTACAGACAAAATCGAGGACTAAAAATGTATTTTCACACAGGTATTTTTTATCATTTATATCCATCATTCTGTTAATTATAAAAGGTTAAAGAATTGCTAATAAAATAGTGTCATCTTGGATTAGAGTTCCCATCCTTATGTCTTTTTGAGGTTTTATATTTATGAATAATTCCTAGAGTATAAACTGAGCACAAAATGTCCAAGATAAATTCCACATATTATGCAGGATATAGCCTCACAGCTTGTGAACAAGGTGTTTAAGTCAGAAAAAGGAAAGACTGGTTGAAATTGACAAATGCATCCCAGGCTCCTAGGGCAGAGAGGGTGAGCCGGTCCCAGCACCCAGAAGAAAGCTCCCCCACCTCCATCCCAGGCTCCTAGAGCAGTGAAGCTCAGCCAGTGCTATCACATGGAAGGAAGCTCCCTGCCTCCATCCCAGGCTACTAGAGCAGAGAGAGTGAGGCAGTCCCAGCACCCAGAAGGAAGCTCCCTCACCACCATCCCAGGCTCCTAGGGCAGTAAAGTTCAGCCAGTACCAGCACCCAGAAGGAAGCTCCCCACCACCATCCCAGGCTCCTAGGGCAGTGAAGCTCAGTTGGTCCCAGCACCTGGAAGGAAGCTCCCTGACTCCATCCCAGGCTCCTAGGGCAGAGAAGGTGAGCCGCGTGGGTGCCAGAAGCAACCCCACCCCCCGTGGAAATGAGAAGACACATAAACAAGCCTTAAAAACAGACTTCTGGATCACCTACAGCAACCCCAAAGGGAAACGAGATGGAGCACTCTGTGACTCAAACACCTGGACTCTCTGAACTGGCAATAAAAGAGGATCTGGGAAAAATGAAATCAGGAATAATTACTCAGATAACAGCAAAGATTTTGCTCATGATGCAAGACATGATTAATAAATCTAGAGAGGACACAGATAAAAAAAATAGAGGATGTGAGGAATACGATGGAAACCCAACAGAGGAAACCAATGGAATCCATAAAACAGATACAAACAGATTTCCAAGAGATTAAAAACTCCATCAAAAGACCGCACAGCATATTGAACCAATGTGAAGATAGAATTTCACATATAGAAGATAAGATTGCAATTAGTGAGGAGGAAAAGAAAAATTGCTTTAAAATTGTAAGGGAACACGAGAAATCAATCCAGCAGCTGCCAGACGATGCAAAGAAGAGTAACATAAGACTGATTGGAATCAATGAAGAGGAGAGAGTGCATATGACATGAAAAATCTCTTCACAGAAGTGATGGCAGTAAACTTTCCAAGGAGGGAAAAGAATTTGACATACAGATAAGTGAGGCATATAGGACTCCAGCTAGCCTTCATCAAAAAAAATCTACACATAGGCATATAATAGTTAGGATTCCAGAAATCCAACAGAAGAACAAAATTCTACAAGCAATGAGAGAAAAGAAACAAATCACATACAAAGGAAAGCCCATCAGAATCACAGCAGACTTCTCAATGCAAACCCTCAAGGCAAGAAGAGCTTGGAGTGATGTATTTCAAGCCCTAAAGGAAAACAGCCTCCAACCCAGATTGATGTACCCTGCAAAACTATCTTTCAAAACTGATGGAGAAATAAGATCATTTCATGATAAAGAGCACCTCAGGAACTTCATGAATACCAAACAGGCCCTCCAAAAATTTTTAGACAATACCCTAAGTAAAGACAATGAGGATCACAACCCCAGGAAACCCAGCAGAGTGAATCCATTGGGAGTGACAAATTAAACACAAAGGGGGAGAATCCATCAAAAAGAAAAAGTCATGACAAGTCTTTTAAAACTTTTTTTTTTAAATTAAATTCTTTTACTGGTACATTGTAGGTATACAACACAATTACATTTCTCATTGGAAATTGTACCTTTATATAATGCATCTTGGTTCTTATTTTTTCCCCATTCCTAGCCCTCCCTTCACTCCCTCCACCCTTCCCTATTTCCAAAGACTTTATTTCCATTTTTTGCATTTCTCATCATTTTTCCTTTCCCTTCCCTTCCCCCTGCCCTTCCCACTACCCCTACCCCTTTGGACCTTTTCTTCCTATTTTGCATTATCGATTATTCATTCTAATCATTGGTACATTTTAGGTATACAATAAAATGACAGTCATCATTGGAAATTTGCACCTTTACATAGTCTCTCTTGGTTCATATTTTTCACCCTTGCCCAGCCCTCCTTTCAACCCCTCCAGTCCTCCCTATTTACAAAGATTTTGTTCCTATTTTTCCATTTTCTCATATTAATCCCACTCCCTTCTATCCTTTCCCCTAGCCCTCCCACTTCCTTCACCTTTGCCCCTTTTCTTCCTATTTCACGTTACCTATTATACATTTAGTCCTTATTTACACTTTCAGTTTCTCACACCAGATAAACTATTCGGTATTTATACATGTGTGTCCTATTTATTTCACTTAAGAGTATTGCCTCAATGTGCATCCACTTAGCTATTAATGTCTCTAATTTCTCATTTTTTATGGCTGAGTAGTAGCCCATTTTATTAAAAAAACACATTTTCTTTATCCACTCTCCAGTTGATGGGCATTTGGGCTGTTTCCAAATTTTAGCTATTACAAACTGTGCTGCTATGAACATGGGTGCACATATATCACTGTGGTATGATTCTTTTAATTCTTTGGGGAAGATCCCCAGCAGTGGAATAGCAGGGTCAAATGGGACTTCCAGTCCTAGTTCTTTGAGGTATCTCCATACTGATTTCCACAGTCGTTGCACCAGTCTACACTCCCACCAGCAGTGGAGCAGGGTTCCTTTTTCCCCACAGCCCTGCCAACATTTATTATTGGTTGATTTCATGATAGCAGCCATTCTTTCTGGAGTGAAGTGGAATCTCAGCATTGTTTTCATTTGCATCTCTCCAATGACCAGTGATGTTGAACATTTTTTCATGTATTTATTTGCTATTTCTACTTCTTTGTCTGAGAAATGTCTGTTCATTTCAGATGCCCATTTTCAGATTGGGTCTTTAAATTTGGGAGGTCTGATCTTTTAAAATTCTTTATAGATTCGAGATAGTAGACCTTTGTCTGAGGAAGAGCAGGTGAAGATTTTTCCCCACATTGTGGGTTGTCTCTTCACACTACTGATGGTTTCTCTTGCTGTGCAGAAGCCTTTTAATAAGAAGAGATCCCACCTATTGATTTTTTGTGCTAGTACACGGGGAACTGAGGTTTTGTTCATAAAATCTTTTCCTACACTAATGTCTTCAAGGGTTCTACCTAACCTCTGTTCCAACTGGTTCAGAGTTTCTATTTTCATATTTAGATCTTTAACCCATTTTGATTTTAGTTTAGTGCATGGTGAGAGATACAGGTCTAGTTTTATTCTTTGGCAAGTTGAAACCCAATTTTTCCAGTACCATTTATTAAAGAGGCTATCTTTCCTGCACTGAGGGTGTTTGGCTCCTTTGTCAAAGATGAGATGGCTGAGTGTGTCTGGCATTGTTTCTGCATCTTCTAATCTCTTCCACTGGTCCTCAGGTCTGTTTCTTTGCCAGTACCATGCTGTTTTTATCACAGTAGCTTTGTAGTAGAGTTGCAGGTTGAAGATTGTGATATCCCCTGCCATGTCTCTGTTAACTAGCATTGCTTTTGCTATTCTGGGTCTCTTCTTGTTGCAAATGAATTTTTGGATTGTTTTCTCAAGGTTCATGAAGTATTCTGCTGGGATCTCAATTGGAATTGCATGAAATCTATATAGCAGTTTTGGAAGTATGGCCATTTTCACTATATTAATCCTTCCTACACAGGAGCAGGGGATGTCTGTCCATTTTCTGATATCATCTTCAATTTCTCTTTTCAGAGTGCCATAGTTTTCAGAGAAGAGGTCTTTGATTTCTTTCATTAGGTTGATTCCTAGGTATTTCAGTTTTTTGGGTGCTATTGTGAAAGGAATTATTTGCCCTATTTCTCTCTCAGTGAGTCTGTCATTGGTTTAGAGGAAAGCTATTGATTTTTTGTGTGTTGACCTTGTAACCAGCTACTTGACTGAATTTAGTGATTAAGTCTAGAAGACTTTTGGTGGAGTTCTTGGGGTCTTCTATATAGAGTATCATGTCATCTGCAAATAATAACAATTTGAATTCTTCATTACCTATCTTTATTCCTTTTATTTCTTTCTCTTGTCTAATAGCCGTGGCTAATGTTTCCAGAACTATATTGAATAAAAGTGGTGATAGTGGACATCCTTGTCTTGTTCCTGATTTTCGTGTGAAGGATTTCAGTTTTTGACCATTTAGTATGATATTGGCTGTTGATTTTTCATAGATGGCTTCTATCAGTTTGAGGTAGAGACCATGTATTCCAATTTTTTGTAGGATTTTTATCATAAATGCATGTTTTTGACATTTTGTCAAATGCTTTTTCTGCATCTATGGAGATAATCATATGGTTTTTGTCCTTGGTTCTATTGATATAGTCTGTTACATTGATTGATTTGCGTATGTTGAACCATCCCTGCATCCCTGGGATGAATCCCACTTGTCAGGATGTATGATCTTCTTGATGATCTTCTGTATTCCATTTGCCAGTTTATTAAGGATTTTTGCATCTATGTTCATTAGTGAGATTAGCCTATAGTTCTCCTTTTTGGTTGATTCTTTCTCTGCTTTGGGGATCAAGGTGGTGCTTGCTTCCAGGAATGAATTTGGGAGTATTGCTTCCCCTTCAATTTCATTGAAGAGTTTAAAGAGTAGTGGCAGCAGTTCCTCCCTAAATGTCTTGTAGAATTCAACAGTGAAGCCATCAGGGCCCGGGCTTTTCTTAGTTGATAAGTTTTTAGTTACATTTTCAATTTCATTGGTTGTTATTGGGTTGTTCAGAATTTTTAGGTCTTCTTCGTTCAACTTTGATCATTCATATATATCTAGGAATCTGTCCATTTCTTCTGTGTTGTCCATCGTATTGCCATATAGGTTCTGGAAGTAGGTATTGATGATCCTCGGGATTTCTACTGGGTCTGTTGTAATTTCACCCTTTTCATTCCTAATTGCATGGATTTGGGCCTTTTCTTTCCTTTTCCTTATAAGGCTGGCTAAGGGTTTGTCAGTTTTGTTGATTCTTTCAAAGAACCAACTCTTGGCTTCATTGATTTTTTGTATCCTTCTCTTACTCTCCATTTCATTGATTTCTCCTCTGATCCTTATAATTTCCTCCCTTGTATGAGCCCTGGGGGTGTCCTGTTCTTCTTTTTCTAGAAGCTTGAGGTGCAACATCAGGTTGTTTAATTGGGCTCATTCTGTTTTCCTAATATGCATATTCACTGCTATGAATTTCCCTTGTAAGATTGCTTTCATTGTGTCCCATAGTTTCTGATATGTTGTATTGTCATTGTCATTTAATTGAAGGAACTGTCTGATCTCTTCTTTAATTTCCTCTGTGAACCATTGGTTATTCAGAAGTGTGTTGTTCATTTTCCACATATATATGAAATTTTTCAAGTTCCTTTTGCTATGAATTTCCAATTTCATCGCACTATGGTCTGATAATATACAGGTGATAACCTCAATTCCTTTGCACTTACTTAAACATGTTCTATGTGTGAGTATGTGGTCTGTTTTGGAGAATGACCCATGTGTAGCTGAGAAGAATGTGTATTCTGATTTTGTGGGGTGGAAGACTCTGTAAACATCTGTTAAGTTCATTTGTTCAAGAATTCGATTGAGTTCCAGCATTTCATTACTTGTTTTTTGTCTCATTGATCTATCTATTTGTGACAGTGGGGTGTTGAGGTCTCCCACTGCAATTGTATTAGTGTGTATATGACTTTTCATGTCCATTAGTATTTGTTTTGTATAGTTGGGTGCACTAGTGTTTGGTGCATAGATATTTATGATTGTCATCTCTTCCTCTTGGATTCTTCCCTTTACAAGGATGTAGTGTCCTTCTTCATCTCTCTTAATCATTGTTGCTTTGAAATCCACTTGATCTGCAAAGAGGATAGCTACCCCTGCTTTTTTTCAGGTTCCTAGAGCATGGAGTATTGTTTTCCACCCTTTAACTTTCAGTCTATGAGTTTCCTTTTGAATTAAGTGTGTTTCTTGTATGTAGCATATTGTTGGATTTTGCTTCTTGACCCATCCTGCCAGTCCATTTCTTTTGATTGGTGAACTGAGACCATTAACATTGATGGTTATAACTGAAATGTATTGACTTGTCATTGCCATGACTTTTTCTTTTTGTTGGGCTCTCCCCCTTTACATTTAATTTCTTGTCATGCCAGGTGGGTTCATTCTGCTTTGCTTCTTGGGGTTGTGATCCTCAATGTCTGTTCCTAGAATATTGTGTAAAATTCTTTGGAGTGCTGGTTTGGTATCCATGAAGTTCCTAAGGTGCTCTTTGTCATGAAAGTATCTTGTTTCTCCATTAATTTTGAAAGATAATTTTGCAGAGTACATCAATCTGGTTTGGAGACTGTTTTCTTTTAGGGCTTGGAATATGTCACTCCATGCTCTTCTTGCCTTGATGGCTTGTGTTGAGAATTCTGCTGTGATTCTGATGGGCTTTCTTTTGTATGTGGTTTGTTTCTTTTCTCTAACTGCTTATACAACTTTGTTCTTCTGTTGAGTTTCTGGAATCTTAACAGTTATATGCCTATGTGTAGATTTTTTTTTTGATCAAGGCTATTTGGAGTCCTATATGCCTCACTTATCTGTATGTCAAGCTCTTTTCCCCTGCTTGGGAAGTTTTCTGCCATTATTTCTGTGAAGAGATCTTTTATGTCATCTGCACTCTCTCCTGTTTCTTCATTGACTCCGATCAGTCTTATGTTATTCTTCTTTGCATCATCTGGCAGCTGCTGGATTGATTTCTCATATTCCCTTATAATTTTGAAGGATTTTTTTCTTTTCCTGGTCACTAATTGCAATCTTATCATCTATATCTGAAATTCTGTCCTCACATTGGCTCATTCTGCTGTGTAGACTTTCAGTGGAGTTTTTCATGTCCTGGAAATCTATTTGCATCTGTTTTATGGATTCCATTTGTTTCTTATGTTGGGATTCCATCATGTTCCTGAGCTCCTCTCCAGATTTATTAATCATGTCTTGCACTAGGGGCACAATTTCTCCTGTTATCTGAGAAATTATTTCTGATTTCATTTTTTCCAGATCCCGTTTTGTTGCCAGTTCAATGGGTCCAGGTGGTTGAGTATCAGAGTGTTCCATCTCCTTTCCCTTTGGGGTTGCTGTAGGTGATCTGGGAGTCTGGTTTTGAGACTTATTTACATGTTTTCTCATTTCAACTAGGTTGGGGGGCTGTTGGCGCCTGCATGGATTACCTCCTCTGAGCTGGGAGAGGTGGGACAAGGGCTGGAAGCAGCGGTAGGGATGGTGGCCCCAAAGCCCTTTCCTGTGAGCCTGGAGCAGTGGGAGGGATGGTTCCTGGGAAGCCCCTTCCTCTGGACCAGGAGCAGTGGGATTGTGGCTCAGAAGCCCCTACCTCTGGGCTGGGAGTGGTGGGAGGGATGGTGGCCGGGAAGCCCCTTCCTCTGGGCCAGGAGCACAGGGACAGAAGGTGGCCCAAAAGCCCTTTCCTCTGGGCTGGGATCAGCGGAAGGGATGGTGGCCAGGATGCCCCTTCCTCTGAACCAGGAGCAGTGGGACGGTGGCTCAGAAGCCCCTTTCTCTGGGCCGGGAGCAGCGGGACTCAGTACCATGGTCTGGTGGTCCAGTGTCCTCTGTGCCTTTGTAGTGTGGAACCAGGTGGCTGTACAGAGGAGCAGGTGATGGTGGGTCCAGTAGATTGTTGCCTGGCTGCGGGCTGATTTGGCATCTTCCACATGACTCGAGACCTCCACAGGGCATGCGCAGACCTGCCTGTCTGCAGCGGACTGATTCGGCCACTTTTAAAACGTTTGACTTCATCTCCCTAATGAATGTATAATTCAATTTTATTATCATACTGATTAGTATTTTTCTGATTCTAGAGTTGCATACCTTTCCTTGTGCTATACTGGATATTTATCATCTTCTTATGTCTACATTTTAATTGGGTTGTCTATTAATGAGCTCTAAGAATTCTTTATATATTCTGCTCATAGGTTATATGCATTGTAAATATGGTCTATTTAAAGATTACTTTTCATTTTAATGATGTCATTTAAAGTTCTAAATTTTGATGGAATCTCATTTATCAATTTTTTTCTTTTATACATCATGTTTTTTGTATCCTAGGTAGTTCTTGCCTACCCTGAATTCATAAATATTTTCCCTTAAAATTTCTTAAAGTTTTATACTTTTAGGCTTTCTTATTTAGGTTCATAGATCCCTTCAAGTTATTTTCATGTATGGAAAAAAAGGGTTGAGGTTAATTTTTTATATACGGATACCAAGTGTTCTAGTGCCATTTGCTGAAAACACTATCTCTTCCTCAGCTCTTGAATCGAGTTTATATTCTATAAAATGCTAATGTTAAATAATCTTTCAAAACTCAGTGGACCATATATGAGTGGTTCTATTTCTAGAGTCTCTGTTTTATTCAAATGATCTATATGTCTTTCCTTACACCAACACTGCCTTGATTGCTGTAGCTTTAGAAGAAGTCTTAAAATTGGGTGCTAAACGTCTTCCAACACTGTTTTTGTTTTTGGTTTTGTTTTTATTTTTGGCTTTTCTGGTTCCTTTGTACTCCTACATAACTTTTAAATTTCAATATCCAGTTCTTCATTTATAGCAAGTATACACAGACCTGAATTTTCATATAGACTTTGTGTTTTCTAATCCTGCTAAATTCAAGTACAGTTCTAGAGGCTCCTAGAGATCTCTTAGTATTTTCTCTGTAGATGGCCATTTCATCCACATATAAAGATTTTGCTTTTGCAGTGCCAATCTTATCCTAGTTGTGTCATTTTATTGCCAGACTATTTTGGTGGGGCCTAGGTTTCAAAGTTTAATGGACAGATAAAGAGTAAGCGTATCTGCCCTTGTTCCCCACCTTAAGCAGCAAGCATTGTATCTTCTCCATTCATAGAAGGCATTCTCGCTGCAAGTATGGAGTACATGTCTTTAATTTGTTGAGAAGGTTCTGTTCTACTTCTAGTCTCCTGATAGCTTTTACCATGAACAGCTGTAGAATTTGGTCCAATACTTTTTCTCCAACTAGTGACAGGATCATATGGCTTTTTCCTTTCCTCTGTTAAAATGATGAGTTTTGGGGGTGGATCTTCCAATGCTGAACCAACACTGCCATCCCTATAACAAAACCACTTTCTACATCCTGCCAGATCTGACTTCTAACAGTTTGTTTTGTTAAACAAATTTCTATCTATGTTCATACTTTTTTCTTCTAGCATCTTTATCCAGTTTTAGGATTAGCACAATGTTGATTTCCTAAAATGAGGGGAGAAGTGTTCCTTCTTTTTTCTGCTTTAATTGTTTGATATAATTTATCAGTTAAAATGTTTATGAGCCTGCTGTTGTCATATAGGTAGGTTTTCAAGCTAGGAATATACTTTCTTTAATAGGAGCTATTCAAATTTTATATTTCCTCCAGAGTTAGTTTCATTAATTTGTCTTCTAAGTTACTTCTTAGAAGTTGTCAAATTTATTTCCAAAAAGATTTTTGTAATATGCTTTCTATATCCTTTTAAATTCTGTAAAATCTGTGGTAATGTCTCCTAGATCTTAATATTGTAATTTTTAAAATGTATAACTGATATTGTGTAACAGGAAGAAAAGGTCTAAAAGAGCAGGGGAATTGGGAGGAGTAGGGGAAGGGAAAAGAGGGAAAGGAAAAGATATGAGAAGAGGAATAAAATGGAAGCAAGGTCTTTACAAATAGGGAAGGGTGGAGGGGGTGAAGGGAGGGCAAGGGAAGGGGAAAAAAAATAAGAACCAAGAGTCATGTAATGGTACAAGATCCCAATGATGAATGTACCTGTATTGTATACCTACAATGTACCAATAAACTTAATGGGGGGAAAATAAAAGAAACTGACAAATGCTGCTTTTAAGCTCATATTACTGGAGCAGAAATAATAAATAATATTTATATTTCTGCTGATTGTTAAAAGATAGTAATAACCAAGAAGAAAAAAAGAAGATTACAATGGGACATGCTAATCTGTCTCCTGCATTATCACAACAAATTATTGACTAATTTTCTGAGTAGCCATTTTTTCCAAAATAGACTCTTATAATCCTTTGAAAGAAGTTTCTGATGGGGTGAAGATAAGAGAACAGATCTGATATTTTTAATACTTAAAATACTATTCTCCTTCATACTTTGTACATACTTATATTCTTTTACAAATATATAAATGTGTTTATATATTCATCTTCTGCAATGGAAAGAGATTTCTTCCCTTCTTGAGCATATGCCAAGGATTTTATTTGTAGAATTAATGAAACACTTGGAAGAAAATGGTCTCTCTTTTGTCTTTAATATTTAAAACTTATCTTTCTTTCTTACTAGATGCTCTCCTACACTGAACAAAACAATTATGAGAAGACAGAATACTAAATCTAGAATAAGAATATAAATATGGAATCAAATACAGTATTAATGAGCCATTTAGCAAGATTGATGCAAGATTTGAACTCAATATTATTTTCAAAGGACATGATTCTTCTTACAGATTGTTGTCCTGTCATGTACATTTTTAACATTATTGTAGGGAAGAAAAACCCTACTGGATAATAAAATGTTGCTTTTCTACCATCAGGTAGTGATTAACTTGGGTCTAGTAATTTTGATAGAATGTGACTATAATTCATTTTATTCTCAAAGGATTTACACTAGTACAAAAAAAAAGAAAACTAACATAAAATTAATGGTATTGAAAATTAAAAGACAAAATTAGCTTAAGAATAAGATGGAATCCACAAGTGAAAATACCGAATAGTTTCTCTAGTGTGAGAAACTGAAAGTGTTAATAAGGATTAAAATGATTAAAATGAATAATTGATAATTTGGAATAAGAAAGGTTCCAAAGGGGTAGGGATAGTGGGAGGCGAAGGGGAAAGGAAAGAAGGGAAAGGAAAAATTATGAGAAAAGAAAAAAAGTGTAAACAAAGTCTATGTAAATAGGTAAGGGTGGAGGGGGTGAAGGGAACACAGGTAATGGGGAAAAAAATAAGAACCAAGATACATCACGTACAGGTAAAAGCACCCAATGATAAATGTAAACGTATTGTATACCTAAAATGTACCTATTAAAAAATTTAAGGAAAAAAAAGAATGAGATGGAATCTAAGATGATATTTGTAGAAATTGGTTTTTGAAGACTTGCATATTTATCAGTGGTGAATCAAAAACTTTCATTTGTATATTTTAGCTATTAAAAATGAGATGATCAGTTAATTATCATCCCCATAAACCATTTGTGCAAAAGATCTAACATTTACTGGTACTGAGAAGAGAGAGGACAGTTTGAGTCCGTGTGTTTAAACATGTTTATATCGAATGTAGTCCTTCTTAGGGTATACATATTTTCATGGTTTATATCGAGATGTATCCCACAAATCTTCATGGGCTCATAGGAGGAGGTTGGGGAAGACTGTTGGATCATTTGGGCATGATACTCTTCAGCAGATTAGTCCACTGACATTGTTAGAGCTAAATGTGATGTTGGGAGGTGAAGCCTGGTGGGAGGAGGTAGGTCAGTAGGGGTGTGGCCTGGAAGGACATATCTCCCTCACTCCTCCTTTGCTCTCATTCTCTGCTTCCTTTCTGCTATGCCATGAGCAGCCCTACTTTGCCCTGTCTTAGAACCAGCTAACTATGCTTGAAATCTCTGCAAACTGTGAGACAAAATAAACCTGTTCTTCTTTCAGTTGTGGGTATAGGGTATCATGACTCTGTGATGAGAAAGTAGTAAAACACAGATCAAAATTCACACACCTTTTTCTTTTAGAACTTCGTATGTAGGTAGACCTGTGTGAAAGAAGTTAAGTGAAATTTGATTAAAAAAGTGGTAACATTCTACTAACTGCATAAATTAAAAGAAAGTTTTAGTATATTTACATAAACAAAGTACCTGCCCTCTTTAGCAATCCTCTGTAAACCTTTATTCTCTCATTTGAGAAACATTAGCAAGAGGTCAGTTTAAATAATATTCTTTGCTAAGTGGAACATTTACTCTGTGTTGCTAAGTAATGGTTGGATCCTCCCTTTAAGTCTCAGTTAATAAACAGAATTATGACTGGCACTCCCTAGCAAAGTGAATATGATGGGTAGAATGTTTTAAATCTTCAGATTGGAGATATAAGAAGGATTTCTTATAGGCAAGAATGAAATATGCCTCAAGAATTTGCTTTGATTTCTTCCCAGTGCAAAGATAAAATTGGTTATTAGTGTTCAGAATTCTACTATGTAAGATTTGAGGTCACTATGTTTGGTTTGTAGAACATTTAAAGCAAATAGGAAATGAAAAGCTTTGCCTGAACATTAAAAAATATATTATGCTGTACAACTTTGAAAACTTAACCTTAACATGAAAAGATCAACATTCTACCCGAGACAAATTGGTTTTTAAAATATGTTTTTAGATTATTAAATGAGTTAGCCAGACAAAGTTACTTTTATATCCATTAAAATAAGATAAAAAATTTAGTCATCTTCTAAAATGATTTATCTTTTAGGTAATATGATCTATAGAATTTCCATTAAACAGTTAATGGAACTGCTTACACATGCCTAGTTCCACATGCCTAGTTCTCTAACATGATCACTCCTAACTTTTAACAATAAATCCAAATCGCATGTAATGCACATATTTCCTATTCTCCATTGGACGAGGCCATGCATCCAGCCCACTGCAGATAGAGTAAAATGATATTAATAACATTTGTGTTAGCTATTCTTTACTGTGACAGAATTCCTTAGAAAACTCAGTTTAAAGGAGTACAGCTTTATTTTGGCTCATATTATTAAAGATTTCTGTGCATGGTCACATGGCCCTGTTGTTTACGGGCCTATGGTAAGGCAGAACATCATGGTAAGGAATGTATGGTGGAGTACAGCTGCTTACTCCACAGTGGCAAGGAAGCAAAAAGAAAGAGGAAGGGACCAGTGTCCCAGAATGCCTTTAAGGGAATAACCTCAGTGACTTACTTCCTTGTACTAGGTCTTGCCTCCTAAAGTTTCCACTACTTCCCAGTAGGGTCCTCAGGTTCACTAATAAGCCTTTGACACATAGCCTTTAGGTAACATTCCATATTGAAACCATAACATTCTACCCCTAGCTCACTCATGGCCTTCTGATAATGCAAAATTAATTTAGTGCAACTCTGAGAATCCCAAAAGTCGCACTACCTCTAGCACTTTTCAAAAGGCCAAGTTCAAGTCTCTTCTGAGATATAAGGCAAGCTCTTTGCTGTAAGCTCCTATTACAAAAACAAACAACTAATAAATAAACAAAAAGTTACATATTTTCAAGATGCGATGGCATAGAGTAAACATTCCCACTACAAAAAGGAGAAATAGGATAAAAAGCATCAGGTCAAGGAAAATCAAATATAATAGGACAAACATGAATTTCTGTAGTTCTATACCCTACCCTCAAGGCACATGGTGTGAGTTCCAAAGGTGTTATATAACCCTACTCCTCTCATGAGATAGAACCCACGTGACCATTCTCTTAAGCTGGCTGTTCTCACTTCTTACTACTTTCCTCAGGAGATGTTACAGGTTCTTGGTGTCCCCGTGGAACCCTATCTTCCAGGTACAACATTACCATCACTTCACAGCTTCACACATTACCTTGTCAGGGGTTTCCTAGAGTAACTTTGATCCTTTCAAACATCATAGTCCTTTCAGGGTTTCCTTTGAAATCTCAGTGGAACTCTCCATGATTCCATGACTCTTTCATTCTTCTGCCTGCAGAACCAACACCATGAGGAAAGCATCAAGGTTTATAATAGCTAAGCCCCCTTGGAACATGACTGCAGCAGCCTCTGCAGGTCTGGGCAGCTAAACATGGGGAAACAAATCCCCTACAAAACAATTTCCTAGGTGATCTTGTACAAACAGGGCACTCTAGGAGTCTCTTCTCCAGGCAAAGTCCTCAAAAAGATTATATTTTTATATCCTTAGGGGAAGGATTATTGCTGATACCTGAGATACCCTGAAGTCATCTTCCTTTGGTCCCAGTCCAGTATTTGGCTTTTTTTGGTACCGGGGATCGAACTCAGGACCTTGCACTTGCAAGGCAGGCGGCGGAACCACTGAGCTAAATCCCCAGCCCTGGCTTATTTTTTATTTTATTTTTATTTTTATTTATATATTAATTGGTACATTTTAGGTATACAATACATTTACATTTATCATTGGGTGTTTGTACCTGAACATGATGTATCTTAGTTCTTATTTTTTCCCCATTACCTATGCGACCTTCACCCCCACCACCCTTCCCTATTTACATAGACTTTGTTTCCATTTTTTTTCTTTCTCTTAATAGTGCTAATTTATTTAGCAATCCTACCTTCCTTGCCTCCAACTTTCCAAACTACAAGTCGTGCAGTTATTTGGGGTCTTATTTTCATTGCCAATTTTCACCTAAAATCTGTTAAAATCAGCCAGTGATACTCATGCCTTATCCTGTATGATCTGCCAGATTAATCTGTCACCGTTAAACTCAACCTTCCACACCATCCTAGGGCATGGACAAAATGTAGACATATTTTTTGCCAAAATTAAACAAGAATGGCTTCTAGTAAAATTCTCAATGAAGTCCTCATTTCTGTCTGAAACCTCATAAGCCTTTCCTTTACTCTCAAAATTTCTGAGACCATTCTGGTGTTCTGAGCTCCCATCAAAATTGACCATCATGCTCTGCTTACCGAATTCTCGAGTTTGTTTAGCTGGCTTCTCCAAACTTTCCCAAGCTTCTTCAATAAATCAGTTTCAATGGTCTCTGAACAGCTTCATCAATTATAGTAACAGCACAGACACCATTTCTAAGTACTTATTTTCTGTATTATTGTTACAAAATATCTGAGAAAATAAACTTAAAGGAAAAAATATTTAATTTGCCTTAAATTTGACGGGTTTCTGTCCCTGATCACTTGAATCCAGTGTTTCTGGGCCAGATGAGGAGGAACATCACTGTAGGGAACATGTATTTGAGCAGAGCTGTGAAAAACAGAGAGAGAGAGAGAGAGAGAGAGAGAGAGAGGGACAGAGGTCAGGGTCCTAATGTCATGCCTCCCCCATGACCTACTTCCCCCAACTACACCATACCTCTTAATAATTCTATCACTTTCCAATAATTGCATGAAGCTGGTAATCAAATTTTTACCATGTGGCCCTTGGGGAATATTTTATAATAATAATATAATATCATATAATATAATAACTGGAATGCAGATTGAGAATAAACTTCTGAATTTTTCCCACTGAATTATCATCTGATCCATCATAAACCACTTCTACAAATCCTGAAAATAATAGCAAAGCTCAATTGCTAAATAACCATTGATAACTGAGTTTCATACTGGAACATTGCTGCTTTCCATGGGGCCAAAGAATTCCTTGGTGATATTTGCAAAAGGTTGGAAGTATGACACCTTCCATATAGAAAGGCTATATCTAAGTCCTTCTTTGTTCCCAGTGTGACCTATTACCCTTGGAGTGGATTAGAAAGTGGCTCACACTGGGTGCCTGGTTGGTATAGTAATATACTTCAGGACCCAAGGAAAAATTTCTCTTTATAAAAGTGAAGTGTCTTCTTTTCAGGTCTGTCTAAATGGCATAAAAATCACAAAAGGGAAGAGAACAAATGAATCAAAACAGTTATGAATGTACTACTCAGGGTGTGTTCAAACCACTATGGAGACGAGGCAACTTCCCTAGGAACTTCACTTAAGAGAATTTTCTAAAACTCCAGGGTAAAAGTGGTCAGAAGTAGATATAAAGGCAAGTGGCCTAATAATAGAAATCTAGGAAAGATGAATATAAAGATACCCCCTGAGATCTG
Source organism: Heterocephalus glaber (assembly GCF_053883595.1). Classification (NCBI taxonomy): domain Eukaryota; kingdom Metazoa; phylum Chordata; class Mammalia; order Rodentia; family Bathyergidae; genus Heterocephalus; species Heterocephalus glaber. The sequence goes on from NW_028258138.1 coordinate 38,409,674, forward strand.
ATATTCTATGAAAAGATTTCAATGTAAAAACTACATGATTTCACTTTTTTCCTCAGATAAGTAATTCAAAACTTTTAAATATATTTATTTGGGAGCACCAGCACTGTTATGTTTACATCAGCCATTCTTTTCCACCTTAACATTTGGTAGACAAAAGATCTAACATTCTAAATGTCAGGAGATTACTATTCTGCAATTTCTACATTTGTTATTCTACATTTCATAAAGATAAATGATATAAAAACTATAAAAATGTTTAGCTTTGAGACTTTAACAAAAATGATTAGGAAAATTTGGGGGCGGGGGTACTGGAGATCTAACTCGGGTCCTTGCGCTTGCGCAGCAGACTGTGAAAACACTGAGCTAAATCCCCGGCCAGGAAAATAATTTTTTAAGACTCATACTTAAACAGTTTCTCTTAGGCAAGTTTGAAACATATTAAAGAGAGTTTCTGACATATACAAAGTAAACATAATAGTATAATGAAACAGTATTTGCTTCAAATTCAGTTTTCAAATTATCAACATTTTCCCATGATTGCTTCAGCTCTACTTCTCTGCAAGCTCCCCTTTCAACTGTTATTATAATATTCATACCTTTCTTATTCTTGAGGCAAAATTTACATATCTTTATTGATCTAATCTTAATAGTAACGTTGTGACAGATAGATAGACCAGGTTACCCAACAGCGTCATTTGGCACAGAGCATTCCCATGCTCCCTGAAGCCTCTCCTGTGTCTCCTCTCTGTCAGCTCCCAGGCTACCACCATTCACAAAAATAAGTTTTTAAATCCCTGAAAGACCTGCTAAAAGAGGATGAGGGACTTTTTTGGTAAGACTTTTTTTTTTTCTGGTACTAGGGATCGAACTCAGGATCTTGCACTTGTGAGGCAGGCAGCAGCACCACTGAGCTAAATCCCCAGCCCTGTTTATAGGGCTTTTGTTAGGAAAGAAAATCTATAAATCCTTGTTTATTTCTGCCCTCCTATTTTGGAGAGGTGTTGTCCCTTTACAGGCACAAACAACAAGAGTAAGGGGACAATTAAAAAAGGAAATAATTTTCACCTGTACATGATTATGATAAGTGTTATCATTGTGCATATCTAAAATGTACTGTTAAATGTTTTGGTTCAAAAGAAAAGATGGGGAAAGGAAAGAAGGGAAAGGATAAAATATGAGAAAAGGAAAAACTGAAAACAAAGTCTTTGTAAATAGGGAAGGGTAGAGGGGTTGAAGGGAGGGCAGGGGAATGTGCAAAAAATAAGAACCAAGATATATTATGTAAAGGTACAAGTTCTCAATGATGAATGTAACTGTATTGTATACCTAACAAGTACCAATAAATTTAATTAAAAAAGAAAAGATATGTTATGTACAGGTACAAATTCCCTATGATGAATGTGAGCTCCATGTATGGCAAATATATATTAATAACAAAGTTTTTTTAAAAGAAAAAGTAAAAATAAAAGTCATCAGGCAAAAAGAAAGAGAGAGGTATCATATTTCACCAGTCCCTGTCCACTTTTGGTTGTATCTCTGGGAGCAATATATGCAATGTATCCTTGCTCCTCAAAATGAGGTCTGCATGCCAGCAAAAGACTCCTGCTCACACATTCCAACCTACGGAATGAGAGTCGGTATCCTAACAAGAACAGAAGCTGACTGGTATGCACATTCCATTTTGGGATACACTGCTCTTGATCAGCACATTATGTAACTGTCATGCCAAAATGGGGAAAATAGAAGCTCTTATCCCACCAAAGACTGGGAAACAAAAATACACATGAAATCAGCAAACAAACTATGCAAAATAAAGAATTATATTTGCTCTAAAACTGTGGCACATGTTAATTTTAAAAGATAGAAAATGAAAATAGAGACACTTTTTAGTTACTATTTTCACTTTGGGGAAAGAGGTCAGCATAAAATATGGGAAAAGATTGTGACTCATTCAGTTCAGGGATCCTATCTGTTCATTTTATGGCTCCTAGTAACCTTATAAGCTGTCATATAAGCCTATTAAAATAAATAAATTATGCTTTTGTTTCTTTTATTTGATGCTATCAAAATTTTGTTATATACAATTGCTATCAAATTTTATGTGTCCAATTAATATTATATTAATGATAATTTTGTAATGAAAATTTCAAAAGAAACAGATGTGTAAGTTCTTAAATCTAGTTGTCATTGTAATTAAACAATTAGCAGTAATATTTTGAAATAATTTTTGTATATTGCATGAAATAACTATAAATGTGACTTGTCAAGATATCTAATCTTTTCTTTTTCTACTCTGATGCTGCTTAAAGCAAGGACCCAGTAAAAAAATCTGCATGATTTATTGGAAAGAAAATAAAATTAAAAAATGAAGCAACATTTTTGTATAAATCTTTGAGACTTTAAAAATGTCATCATTTTTAATATTATTAAGTACTATAAATACATCTAAAATATTCTGAAATAATTTGACTTAAAAGAGTTCATTCCATATTTTTTCTAATATTTTTCTTAATTGAAATTATATCTTATTTTCAAATGCCAAAATCTCAGTCACTTCAGCAAAAGTAAGATTTTATATGGTATATTTTAAAATATTATGCATACACTTCAATATTTCATATGATTAACTTAAATTAAAATTGAGAATTGAAATTTTATGCTTGCTGTCCCTTTCTATGTGTTAGAAATTTTCTTACACTCTAAAATTATTTAAGAATCATACTTAATTGGATATTTTTTCATAACATGAACATAATCATAAGCAATTTTTTCAGGAACAAGACATGCAACATTTATCTAATTTCATCTTTTCCTGAGATTGATTTTGTTTTTGTTTTTACAAATAACCAATAAAATAAAGTTACACTTCTCTGCAAATAAGAAAAAAGTAAATGAATTACACATATATCTTCTCATGAAATACATGCAATTCAATGTTGTTTTAAAAGAAAAATCTTTGTAGAAAACAGAAAAATGAGTCAACTCTACTTAAAGTGTTTATTTTTATTAACATATTTTAAATATTTTTCAAATACATTATTATGTTCAACATAAAATATTCTATACATTTATTTAAGAGTATTCATTTCCAGAAAAATGTTGTCGTTTATTTGATATTGAATGCGGGGAAAAAAGAGAAATCAGAAAACTGAACACATTCTCCTTTCAACCACATTTAGGATCTGGTTATAATGATTTCTTAACCTTAGCCTATCGTTATTATTTCTAATCTATTAAAATTGTAATCTTCTTATGAGCTACTTCAGACTTGAGAAACTGCAAATGAAATGAGGATATAATAAACATCTTTTTTTCACACAGAACGAATAATACTTAAGTACACCATTTAACGATAAATCTGGTTTATGTACACTAAGTTTAAAATCAGTGAGTGAATTCATATCTTTTTTTTTCTATTGGTACATTTTAGGTGTACAATACAGTTACATTCATCATTGGGAACTTGTACCTTTACATGATGTATCTTGGTTCTTATTTTTTCCCCATTCCCGGCCCTCCCTTCACTCCCTTCACTCTTTCCTATTTACAAATAATTTGTTTCCATTTTTTTCCCTTTTCTCGTATTTTTTCTTTTCCCTTCTTTCCTTTCCTCTATTGAATTCATACCTTGAGGAAAGTATTTTCATCTATGCTGAAATAGATTCCTCGGCCAAGTGAATATTAATATCCCTGTAAATTTCACTGCACATATTTATTTAGATATTTAGATTATTCAGATGACTCTTCTCTTTTTCTTTACCAAATAGGACAACTTTCTTATCTTAGGTATTCTTTACCAATTTTGTTGCCTCATATTACTCATGTTAAAGCCAAAGTACAAATATATATATATATATATATATATATATATATATATATATATATGTACATATATAGTTTCTTTAAGACATAACCAGGAAGTTGAAAATTTACTCTTCCAAACTGTACTGTGGTTTAGAGAAGTAAGCTTACCTTTTAATAAAACTTAAATGTAAAAGAAAAGGGGTACTACTTTTCAAATTGGCCTGCTTTTTTCAAATGGAATCAAAAGTAGTATTTTCTATCTAATTATAACTATCTAAATACAATTCTACCTAATTATAACTTAAATAAACCTGAGTCCAAAAAAACCTAAAATTATATGCACCATGTTTTATGTATTTTTGTGTTTAACCCTTGTTTTATTTTTTAAGTGGCTACATAGCTTTGGTCAAACTGAAATGGATTAAATGTCAAAAGAACAAATACTTGCTTTTTAAAAATTTTCAGAAATTGGATGAAAATATTTCAGTGTTTTGAGTTGTTATGTTTTCAGAGGTGTTGTAAAAATTTAATACTCATTTTATTTTCAGATGTAAAATATTTGAAAGAAGAGGATGCAAATCGTAAAACATTCACTGTCAGCAGCACCTTGGATTTTCGAGTGGACCGGAGCGATGACGGAGTGGCAGTAATCTGCAGGGTGGACCATGAATCCCTCAACGCCACCCCTCAGGTAGCCATGCAGGTGCTAGAAATACACTGTAAGTAAATTCTCTTCCTCCCTCCTTTACCTCAGCAGCAAATCTCATCTGCATTTAAAATCATCTCAACATTATCTGAAATTACAGCAAATGCTCAGCAAAATCTGCCCTCATTACTATTAATCACGTTCAAAGGGAATCAAAGGGAAGTACTTCTTGTCTGAGTGTCATTCTTGACAATGAAGGAAAATAAAGGAGATGTCCTAACTTAAAATTCCTAATTAAGTTCAAAATTGAGCTTGATGTATATGTGTGCTTGGGGCAGGGGAGAAACAGTGTGGTTATATTAAAACAACTTTATTAGATGTTAACTTGGTTTTCCAGCTATACTTTTAGAATTAAAATAATAAACTTCTTTTAAAAAGTCTGTCTGAATGCAGGAGCACATTCATAAGTTCATTTTTATTATTTACCATTAATAATAACAATATTAATTGTGTGACCTTAGTGGATAATGGACTTGAGTGCATGCTCTGGGATCATAATCTCACCAGCCCAAGGAGCAGCACTCAGATAATAGTTATTTTCATTAGTCACAAGTTACACATGATGATATGAAGGTTTTGAGGATTGAATCACACAACTAGCAAATAGTAGATTTGCAATCCTGACATGTTTTAGCACTGAGAAAAGTCCCAGTGATATTGTGGAGTACTTAGAATATTTATAAAAATGAAACTGAATGAATTGAAATGAGTAACATAAAGTAGAAAACAGTAGAAGATAGGAGGTCATATATTCTGAATTGCCTTTTTTGATCTTCCAGGTAATGAAGATTTTTGGTTTCTTTTTCTATCTGTGATAAAATTATAGCTTTTACTTAGAACTTGTCAAAGAATTACCATGAATCCTAAAATGCTGAATTTTCAAAACTTTTTACCAAAAATATATCTCATTGCATCTCACTTTCCTTTATTTATTCAGAAAAAAAAATGTGTGATTACTACACAGTAAGGATTGTTTGAGGCACTGGCATGTGAGGAGAGAGTTTGGAGAGTGGACCAAAAAGAGTAAGAATAAAATAATTAAAGTTGTCTCCAATTTCACCATGAACAACACAACAAACTCCATTTTTTTACATCATCCACTCGAGACCTGACTGACAAAAAAGCAAAATAAATAAATATTATATATAGCTTATTATATATTGATAAGTACTGTGCCAAAAAAAGAAAAAAACAGGGAGATGATAAGTAGATGGAAATTAGAGGACAGTAAAATTAGTGAGAACACACTATATGAATGTGTGTGTATATGTGTGGTGTGTGTGTGTGTGTAAACACAGAGGGAAAGGACTGGTACAAAAGTACAGAGTTAGAAGCATGCTTAGTATTTTTTATTTCTAGAAACATCAAAGGTACAAATACAATCAAAATCGAATAGATGGGTAAAATAGCATTAGGAGAAAAGATTGAAGAAACATCAAGAAGTCTTAAATTTAAAGAACTTCATTGAGAAAAATGTCAATTACAATATTTCCATTGCTTTAAAATTATTTTGTTTACTAGTTATTGACATTATTTTTTAAATATTTTTGTTGTATTATATTATTTTCATTGTTTTCTTTTGTTTTTGAAGTAAATTCAGAAACAGTATAGGTTAAAGCCCAAATAGAGATTATCTCCAAATTTCAACATTTATTTATAAAATGACCTTTGAGAAATTACTTACATTTTGAGTTGTTATTATAAACTAGAGAATTAATTCTACTGTGGATTTGACCATAAGCTAGAAAATCCATCCTGTAATGTGACGATTTAAGTTAATGACATTTTGTAGACTTGGAATAAATATCAGTTACCTTCCTTTTCTACTTTATATTTTTTCAATGGCTCTTTTCAAGTATGGAAAACTGTACTTTGGTGTTTTGAAAAGACTCCAATCATCAGCATAATAATTTAAACATATATATATATATATATATATATATATAGCAAATTAAGACAAATAATATTTATCTGTTTGTATATTTGATTTATTTAATGATTCTAGGGAGTGAACTGAGGACCATCAGACTGAGTTAGAGTCCTAGTCCTTTCTTTAAGTTTTATTTTGAGATAGGGTCTCACTAAGCCAGTGATTTGCCTAAGCTAAGCTCACACTTGTGATTCTCCTCCCTCAGTTTTCTGGAATGCTGGAATTACAGGTGTGTGTCATGACATCTGGCTTGTATCTTTATTTAAATGAAAATTCTAACATATGATAAAAATTAATAGAAATCAAGTCAAAAGATATATTTAACACCATTTCTAGGCCAAGATTTTGCCCATAGTAAAGGAATATTAGATTAACTTAATTTCTATGTGAAATACAGGACAGGTGAATTATTGGAGTACTTAAGAAAGAGGAGATACTTAACAGATTTGACTTGTTCTGGGTATTCTAAAGGAGGCTGCATTAGGTGGTATCAGGATTAGGGGCATTTCAGTGATGCATATACTAGTAATTTTCCTGGAAATCAGAAGTGTTAATGGAGAAGTAGGTTTGTCATGATAAATATGCACTAGTTAATCATGCTATATTTTGAGGTTGTTGAATATCTGAGTCTCTGTCTTGTTTCATTTTTGGTCATGGTTTGCATTTAACTTTGTTTTTTTCTTTCCCACATTCCCACAGTATCTTTATGTGACTACCATTTATATTCTGGAGAATTGTTTATATTTGTTGAGAAAATTTCAGACTAGCTGTTAGGTAGCTAGAGTTTGTTGCCAAGGTCATTTTCACTTTTTTTGGAATCTAAAGTGGTACTACATGAACTTCAGCATTGTAAGGTGTATATCATATTTCAATAAGTATTATTAAGTAAACTTTCATGGAAGAAGGTAATTGAATTGCTTAATTTTTACATAAAGTTTATTTTGAAAATGTTTATGCTTGTAATGGCTGGCCAGTTAAAAACAGCATCTCATTCTACCATGGTTTAATATGCCAGTGACTAAAAGGCAGAAAGTAGATCTATTAAAATTATTTTTCCTAGCATTTAACATACCATAATTAAAGTATATGAGTTAATTAAAAGTGACTGACAATAATACTAAACGTTCCTTTAAGGATGTAGAACATTCCACAGAATAAAATAAGTGGAGGGAGGGCAGAGGCCATGTAGCAACAGTCAACAGTGAAATTAGAGAAAATTGAATAAATTGATGTGGTCTTCATAAACAGGTAAGAATAATGAAAACAACATTTCGGTGATTGTTTCCAGAGGCTGTACATCATGGCTCCACGCAAGTGTAAATGTGAGCATACATGATGTGAATGTGTCCATCGTTTCAAATGAGGGAAGGTAGAAAACAGATTTGGAAAAGAATTTACAGTGTATAAGTTTAGGATTTTCCAATTTTTTTTACAATATTCCTCACATGAATGACCTGAAAGATTGTCCCAAATGGATAAACATTGAGCATTTTGACCCCTATGTCTTACCCCAGAGGAAATATATTGTTTTCTGTGGCAAGTGAAAAGAAAAAATACATACCACTACAATGATGGGAACCTCTATAAGTACACCTGAAATAAAAATTCTATGGTACTATGGAAAACCACGTTTGATAGGAAATAAGAAATAAAAAAGTGAGCTTGCTGCAGTGGTTCACCGCTATAATCCTGGTGCTTTGCAAGTCTGAGGCAAGAGGATCATAAAATAAAAGCAGCCTTGGCCATTTGCCAAGACATGGTTTAAAAATAAAAAGTGACTGGGCATATAGCTCAGTTCAAAGGCCCTGGTTTCAATCCCCAACAAAGCAAAACAAAATAAAGAAAAGTAAAACAAAGGAAAGTAAAAAAAAAAAAGTAGGAGAAATTATATTAGAGATAAGTGCTTTAAATGTTACTTTATGATACATATTTAAATTGATTTAAACTAAAATATACTACAGTCAATTTATATTTTTATAAAATATTAGTCGTAAATTTTATATTACCACTTTAATGGAAGAGAGTTTCTTTGAAATTCAAAAAACTAGAGTTTTGCTGTGAACAACAAATGCTTTCAAATTCACATAATAGATAAGAGAATAGTTTACAACTGAACAGAAAGAAAAAAGCCACTTTTTTAATAGATGAAAACTTATTTATCTTCTTATTTTGACTAAGATCTCTTAGAAACAAAAACTTTTATTTGTCTGATTTAATTTTTAGAAGAACAGATTGCATGAGTCATAGTTTCTTTGATTCTCAGTAGGAATAATGTATCTGAACTAAATGAAACAACTATGCACAGAATAGAAAAGACAAAAATAACTGAGTATTCAATTTTTGTATGTGACATTGACAAAAAGTACAGTAAAAAACAACTCTTATTGAAAATGAAAAACACAACAGATAAGCAAAATATGTCAGAATAATTTTTGCATTTTTCTTGCTAAGAAAGGACTTTTCCGCTATAGCATTGAACTGCGAATATCAAAAGAGCCTAACTTTTTTAAAAAGTGCATCTTAAAATATATTTTCTATATTTCATCAAGTCATGTAGTCTTTTGTTATCATTAATATTTGTTTGATATTTTATATTTAAGCATAGCCCTTTAAAATGAATAGTCATGTGTGTATCATTAATATTTAAAATATTAAGTACATTTTGTTAATATAGCTCATAGAGGAGACCCTGCATACAAGCCACACAAATATAATATGAGAATAATGAAGGACAGGGAGGAAGAAAAGAAAAAAAAGAGGGAGGAAGCTCCACTGTTAAGATTGTGTATTTAGATGAGATCATTTTTTTAATGGTGAATGAAAATGAAAATGAATAATATATATTTAATGTCACAGAAAAACTTGTGGGATCATTTCTTTTACTGAAATTACATCCTTATAAGGAGTTAAATGATCAACTTATGGTCTTGACCTATATATACATCTTGGTGATTATATATTTACTCTAGTTAACATACTAATAAATACCAAATTTAACCCATTTTCTCTTAATATCTTACATTTTAAAATAACAAAGTACTGTTGTACAGAATCTATTATTTTTCTTTTTTTTACAGAATTGCTTTGTGAATACAGGATCTTAATTCATTATTACACATGTTTTGATACTTTTCTGGACCATCTAATGTACTTAATCAGTTCTATTTTCAGGTTATTTCAATAAAATAGATGTAGAAGTAAAAGTCTGATTATTATAGAACAGATAGAATATAGGTGAGTTTGGAGCTTTCTATTTCTGTTTTTTATATCTTCTTTTACACTGTGGGTATTTGGGATCCACAACAAATACTTTCAAATATGGCAGAGATCTTTTCACTCATTGTAACCTGTGGGTATTTTTCCTATTCGTTAATTAAAAAAAAAAAAGTCTTTATCTACCCAATTCATTTTACATACTGTATACTTTCCAGCCTCAGTTAATTATATTATAAATTATCCTGTTAACTTTATCAACTGTGCTTCCTCTACTTACCTACTTAGTACAGAAAACTTTGATTAAAAGTTTCAGGCTACTTAGGTTTACTAGACATAAATGAACATGTTCCCAGTAGCATTTTAAAAATAACAACTCACTCATCTGGGATCTCATTTATGAAATGTTATTATGTAATTATTTTGTCTACTATAATTTACCTATAGTCCAGTGGCACAGAATATAAAAAGAATAAAGAAAGCCAAAATGAAAGCAACATTTATATTAAATTTTGAGAAATTAAAATAAAATGTTCTTTTGATTATCAAAATGCCAATTTATTCCCAGGAAAGCCGATGAAAGGATTTTAATTGGGCCCAAAATACTTCAAAAAATTCATGAATGCATATATATATATATATATATATATATATATATATATATATATATACAAGAATTATAAGGTTATCCATGCCTCTTAGCAAAAGACAAATTTCATTATATTAATAAAAGTGGCTTATGGGGAAGCTTCTGTTAGAAAAGTAACAGGTTTGTTTCAAGGAAAATACATTTATTAGTATATTACCCACAACAAGTATTACAGCTACATTATTTTCATTAGATAAATATTTTCTTGTATAAACAATATATTCCATGTAATAGTAAATAATTAAAATTAATTTAAAAATAAAATATTTTATTCTACCTAATTTTCAGGATTCAAATATTACTATGTTTTTCTGTTATAAACAGTAATGAACAATTCTTGTGTTTTTGAATATCAACAAAGTGTTTCCATTTGAGAATACCAAATTTAAAAATAATAAATGCTTAAAATAATGTAAGGTAATCTAAACTGTTTTTCTAAGCAAAGTTATCAAAGTTATGGGATTATTTTAGCATGAAAATTAATTGAATAGAAGTAAGAAAAAATAGCACCAAAATTATAGAATCCATGTATGTTATAGATACTAATGTATCCTTTTCAATTATTTTTAAATCAGGGCCGGGGATTTAGCTCAATGGTTCCGGCGTCTGCCTTGGAGGCAAGGTCCTGAGTTTGATACCCAGTACCAAAACAAATAAACAATTATTTTTAAATCAGTTTAATAAAGAATTAAAAATTCGATAAGAGGGCCAAAGATTTAGCTCAATGGTTCCGCTGCCTGCCTTGCAAGTGCAAGATTCAGAGTTTGAACCCCAGTACCAAAAGTTTTTAAAAAAATAATAATTGGATAAGAGTGTGAGGCAGAAATGATTTTGGCTAGTAACTACTAATATTAAATAATAAACATGTTATTAATAGTCAAATAACTAAGAATAATAATTAATTACCATTTATAAATCTGTTTAATATTTATAAGCTGCTTTCTTTTTTGAAAATACCTAGAGATATGGTGTCCCAATGTTTTGGAATTATTCTAATTCTTCTTTCTGAATGAATTACAATACACACACATAAAATTTTTAATAAAAAGTTTAGGAAGCTACTATAATCAATCAATATCTTATATATTATTTGATTAACTATTGATATATGAGGAAAAAGTGGTGTTACTATTTACCATGTGGTCCAATAGTTTCTTTGGTTTTTATTGTAAGTGATGAACAGAAACAAATATTATACAAAACAATTTCACTGCCTCCAAAGTTCCCCGTGCTGCACTTTTTCATTTCCCTTTATTTCCCTCTAAACTCATGATGACTGTTGATTAACTGGCTCTGTAGATTTTTCCTTTTCTAGAATGCAGTCAATTTACAAAGGAAGTAGCCTTTCACACAGGCTTCTGTCTTAGTTATCTGATACCTGGAACCAGCAATTTAAAGAAAGAGAGGCTTATTTTGGCTCAGTTTTTAGAAGTTTCAATCCTGCATGGTCAGCAGTGTGGTGGAAGGGCCTGAGTGGAGGAAAGCTGCTCAGCTCATGGCATCCAGGATGCAGAGAGAAGCGAGGGAAAGAAACCAGGAGAGGAGCTAAATCTTTCCAGGTCACTCCCCACTTACTGACCTCTTCTGACCAGGGCCCATTTTTGAGGTGCACAAAACCACCATAGTAAAATAACTTTTCAAATATACCTTTGAATGCATCAGCCTTTAGAGCAACATCCAGATATAAACCATAACATTCTGTCCCTGGCCCCCAAAGGACTCATGAACATCTCTTTTTGGTTGCCTCTACAATAATATCTAGACTCTTCAGCCTTACACCCAATATTTTGAAAATATGACTCCCTATAGTGCTGCTCTTCTATTCTTTTTCAGAGTGCCCTTGTATGATTAGTAGATGCTTTATTATAGCCCATTCCTTTTCTCTACACTAGTCTTTTGTTCACCTTCCTTTTACCTTGGATACCTTAGCTTTCCTTCTATCATACTACCAGATCAAATATTGTATACTTTATGATTTTTTTTAAAATGCAAATTGTCTAGGTAACCTTCTTAGTTTCTGTCAAATACAGACAAACTCTTCCCAGTGATGGCCACTGTACATCTTCCTAATACAGTGGTGCCAGCAGTTTTGAACTTGGAATTATTTTGAGCTATATATGATCATTTAAAAATTAAGAATCAATTCCTATAGGTTTCTATTTTTGTAGATGTCTAGAACTTGTATAATAGTAGTAAGAAACCTTACAAACAGTAATTTATGAATATTTTCCTAATAAATGATTGTCACAAAAGTAATTTTTACTAGGGATAAAAGGAATTTTTCACACTATTGATATTGAAAGTAACTGATAGCTTTGAGAATTCTGAAAAAAAAATCTGAATTAAATGGAAAATTAGAGTTTGGTTTTTCTCACAAATTACCAACAGGAAAAAGTAATTTGCTTATCTTAGAAAAAGAGCAATTTTACAAAAGGAAAATGAATATCAGGCAGTCCTCCAGTGGAATTTGTTCTGGCTAACTCTCAGCATATCAGCCCTCTGTGCCTAATAGACAGTGGTGGAACTGGAGGTATGCATCACATTTGATCTATAACTTTTCATTTCAGGAGACATAATGGTCTTACTCAGATTATTAAGCACTTATTTCATTTCAGGAATAAACAGTAAAATGAGAGAAGACCAAATATTTCACATTAATGCTCACAATTTCACAGTTTTCTACGAGTTCTTATTTTATAATAAGAAGGAAAACATAAAGCTAATGAATACAGTAAATATAAATACAGTATCTTAGAGTTCTGTCCCTATTTTGGACCATATAATTCTTTGGTAGGTTTTGTAGGTATCCTTTTCATTTTAGAAAATTCAGGGGCTGGGAATTTAGTTCAGTGGCACTGTGCCTGCCTTGCAAGTGCAAGGTCCTGAGTTACTATCACCTGCGCATGCACACACACACACACACACACACAAATTCAGCAGGATTCCTGTCCTCTACCTATTAGATAACACTTTTAATGTATATAGAAAAATATCCTTTCAGGGTATTGTTATACTTGAGAATAAGTGTTTTAGTGTAAACTAAAATGCAACTTCACAATGGTGAAGAGCTGCATGATTTTCCTTTAAAATTTACATAAGTACTGGGGAACTTTTAAAGGTGTTATATTGACTCTTAAGTTGTGTAAGATTGCAAAGATTCACAGACTTTTGTCTGTAAAACAGTATACACCAAGGAAGTCACAGCTCAGAGTTCGCTGGATTTTTCCTTAGAACCTAACTAATAATTGTTCAAAAAACCTCCACAATTTCAGGGAGACCACAAATATCTTTTACAATTTTCTTTTTTTGCGGGGGGGGGGGGCAGCAGGTTGCAAGTAGCCAGTGTGAGAGTGTTATTCAATTCTCCTTGCTGATTGGCTGCTGCTCTGTAACCAGATGAACCAGCATTCCTCAACATAACAGGTTGCTATAACACGTGTAGCTATCTTGAGTGTTCTCAGCTCTTCTTCTTCTTCTTCTTCTTCTTCTTCTTCTTCTTCTTCTTCTTCTTCTTCTTCTTCTTCTTCTTCTTCTTCTTCTTCTTCTTCTTCTTCTACTTCTTCTTCCTCTTCTCCTCTTCCTGCTCTTCCTCCTTCTTCTTCTTCCTCTTCCCCCCCCTTCCTCCTCCTGCTCTTTTTTTGTCAGTTATCTTTTTCTTAAAGCCTTAAGGTCCCTAAGATGCTGCCAAAACTCCCTGCACATTTTAAGGTGTTAGTAATATAGTATTTTATTAAATTAAAATTACATAACTGTGGGAGACATAGCATATTTAGGGTTTGAAATATAAAAATAGGCATTTTCTGATCATATCTGAAATTCGTGGTTTTTCACAATTTGCGGGTACTCTAGGAACATAACCACTGTGAATTCGAGAGGGCCACTGCATACTCAATACATTTCCAAATTTCTCTTCACAAAAATTTTCTATGGAAGTATATTTTTGCTATTGTGAATAAGAAGAATATATGGAAGCACAGAATATAGTGCAGTGAAGGAGGGGAATATGTTTTAGAAGAATAAAGAGGAAAGATATGGGAGGGAGATATGAAAAAATAGGGAGAGAAGAGAGAGAAGAAAGGAGAGAGAGAGTTCTAATTTACATACAGAATTGAACAAAAATGACTTATAGGGTTTAAAATATGGAGATCACATACAACAAAAGCAAATCTTGAGCTCAGTTCTGTTTCAGCCAGATAGAGAGAGTTGATTTCAAATAACCCTAGAGGATGCAAAACAGCACAAAAGAACACATTTGAGAATTATGAAAACCTCTGGGTTAATGTACAAGGAGCATTTCACATCAATGAGCAATATTTGCTAATTATTTGATCAGTGTTTATATTATTAGAAAATAGCTCTGAAAAGTGGATTTTATTTATAGTTCACTAGTGACTAGTTAGGAAAAGTTACAAAAGACCCTTATTTATTCATTCAACAAATATTTAATTGATGTCCAGCAATTATTCCAGCCACAGAGGATGTACAAATGAACAAGACAGAAATGATCTCCTCTTTTATTAGTTTGCATTAATAAGAGTTCACTAAGCATTTAGTAGCACCTTTCATGGAAGCTAACTACTAAATTTTGAAGTGTTTACAGTATAAATGTTTATGATGAATAATGCTATAATATAATGTTACAATTTATTCAAATAATGGATAGAAATGCCTACGAGCACTATACTTTGTGGAAAATGTACAGACATAAAAATTTGTAAAATGAATCAACCATTTCAGAGTATTCATGGGAAATAAATTTGTATGCAAGTAATTATTATCCAAATAATATTTTCTTTTTAACCAAACACCATATAATACTATGAGCAATGTAGTTGGCTACTATTTTTCATCATAAGTCATTTTTGCTTAGTTGCTATATTATATCACATGGAATGACAGAATAAGCTAATATTAGGTGTTAATTTTTGGTAGTTTCTCTTATTTGGCAGTTTGTCTATTATCCATAACAGGTTAAATATTACCTTTATATCGCCTTAAAATCTTGTTATATTTTGTTAATTACAAAAGGAAAAAATAGAGTTTTCATTGGTAAAAAATTTGATGTAAAGATTTTTTAAATTTTCTTACAAAAACTTTAGTGATGAATAGATGTTTTTAAAGCACAGACACTAAATACTTTGAAAGCCATGCTTTTAAGTTTGTCAATTAGGTGACTTAATAGTAGCTTCATCACAGATCTTTTCTTTTCCAAAACATTTCTTAAAAGTACAGAAAATCCATTCCATTAGATCATTATTTGTACTTTGATTCTAACCTTAAATCAGTCAAATAGAACATGAGTTGTCCTTATTTCCTAAGTTAACTCATTTAATATTTTTGTTTAAAAATCTTTTTTTCATTAATTTCTCTCTCTACATTGTAATTTTGTTTCTTCCTAAATGATTCTGCAGAATTTTTCAGATAAAATTAAAAGAAAAATACTTAAAGAAAAATATTTTTATATTTAAAAATATTAAAGACAGATTTTAAAGAATATTATTTCTCACAAATCCTTTAGAGAAAAGAATACTATACTTAAAATCTGCATATTTTATATAGTTGAGAGTAAGCACTAAATAATATTTAGGATTGAATAAATATATCTTATATTATCTACTACAAAATTTTTTTCTTTCTCTTTTCTTTCTTTGAGAAACAGAGAGTAACTTAGACATTTATTCATACTGCCAATAAACAGTTATTAAGCATATCAAGTTTGGGCACCGGGCCTGCCTTGCAAAAGCAAGGTCCTGAGTTTGATCCTTGGTACAAAAACAAAACAAAACAAATATCAATTTTAGAAACATGATTGAAGGGATTAAATTCTTAAAGTTTGAGTGATATGGGGATGAAATAATTATGTTAAAATATATTTTACTCTATGCAGTATTTTAAATTAATTATATATATCCTACATTGTAAAATAATTTAAACCTAGTTATTATTGATTCCCAGACATTCATATGTGTGTACATTATATAAACACATATATATTGAGCAGATGTAATGTTAATAGAGTTGATTTTCGATCTTTTTTAACTATCAATTTTGATACTATCTTGAAATGTCTTAAGTCAAATAAAAGTCTAACATATAGGACAAAGAACAAAGAAATAGCTAACCCAAATTCATTTATCCTAATCTTTTTTAAAAACTTCATTAGTTAGCACAATATATTATATAAGTTATTTAAAAGCATAACATCATACATATCCCCAGAATATTGAAGCTAAAATATTTTTCTATTTTGTGAAGAAATACAGGAAGATTACATGTAACTCCTATGGCTTCTAGACTCTAAAGTAGAAGGATTACTTCCACTGCAAGCTTGGATTTGCAGTTTAAGTTATTTTTGGCTTGAAAAATATTCCTAATACTTAGGAATTTATTTGACAAGGAAAACTTCAGCCCAGAAGAAAAATCTACACAGAATTGAAGAAATATAGAGGTCGAATAAAATTTTTGGTAATTCTTAAGAGATAATTTGGCAAAGACATACAATAAAAGCTTTGAGTTAGTAACTATTTTCACATTGCTATTCATGCCTGAAGTAGTAAGAAATTGAATAGTGTAGCAAATGCACAAGTTTAATGTTATTTTATTGAATAATATATTGTATATCATGATACTCCTGAAATTTTCTTCATTTTGATATGTAACAAAATGAATAATATGAAGAGTTTAGATAGGAATTTCACTTATTTAAACAATTATTTTGAAGAAATTGTAGAAAGTGAAAACTTTTAAATTCATTCAGTTTTCCAGGTGACTATCTATATCTGTATATCTATCATTTAGTATTTTATTGGATAAGATGAGTTAACATAGGAACTCTAATTCTCTTTAAAAATGCTACCTCAAGGGGCTGGGGATTTAGCTCAGTGCCCCTGCACCTGCTCCAAAAGTACGGTTTCATCCCCAGTACCGGAAAAAAAAAATGCCACTTTAGGAACATAATTTGTATTTCACTAAAATATTTTAACTGACCAGTGCTAGATGAATACACTGCTGGATAAAATAAAATGACTTATAGAAGTGAAAAATAAATAGAAATGAGATAGATCTTTATCATTAAATAAAATTTGGCCAAAATTGAAGCTATTTCATCTTAATAATAGTATTTATTGTTCACTTGTACTTCTTTTTTTTTTTCATTTTAGTTGTTCATTTATTGTTTGGATCTTCTATATTGGGAGGTTTAATTTTTTCAGTTCCTTTTATATTCTAGATGTTAGTCCTCTATAAAAATAGCTGGCAAAATGTTCCCATTCTATGTGTTATTTCTTCACTACGTTGGTTGTTTCCTTTGCTATGCAAAAGCTTTATATTTGACATGATCTTATTTGTTGATTCTTAGTACTATTTACTGTACCATTGGGATCCTGAGCAGAAATTCATTGCCTACATCTATATCTTCAAGAGTTTTATCTATTTTATCAACCAGTAGATTGTTTCTGTTTTAACATTTAGATCATTTATCCATTTTGATTTTAGTTTTGTACATGGTGAGATATATTCATCTAGTGTGAACCTTCTGAATATGAATACCCAGTTTTCCCAGGAGCACTTATTAAATGTATAAAAAATTCAGAATGAATAACATTTGAGGTAATGTAGTACTGTAGTACTTGATGAATTAAAAATGTCACTTTGTATACATTGCTAACATATCATGTTTACAGAGCAAGTCTGACATTTTATGGACATAAAATCTCAGGCTTAATAATTAAATATATCTTTTTACAATTGAGTCCTTTCTCTGCTCAAACTATACAATGACAGAAAAAGAGTTTATATATGTGGTGCTTGCATTAAGAAACTACACACAGTTGTAATTCTAGCACTGTAGGAGGCTGAGGCAGGAAGATAACAAGTTCATGTCCTGTGTGGCCAATTTAGGGAGATCTTGTTCCAAAATAATTATAATTTATTAATTCATTAAAAGAGTAGCTGGAGATGTAGTTCAGTGTGAAGGCTCTGGGTTCCATCCCCAGCACAACAAAAAAATGAAAATAAAGAGGTTGGCATTTTAAAAATCATGAAAGTTTTTATCTAATAATTTGAAATGGGAAGATAGTTGGCAATATGCCTTTGATTAATGTAAATGTAAGCTATGGATAAAAGTTAATCTAAGGTCTGTGACATGAATATTTAAGTGTAATTATTCACGCACCAGGCTCCAACACAATTTCAATTAAACATTTTTTTCAGAATAGTGCCCTGAATTGATAAGATATATTAGAAACTTTATCACCTTCATTTATTTAGTAATTATTTATTATGCATAGACTTAGTATAAAGCACCATACAAAACACTGAGGATGGACGGTGACAGAAATGCACATGAGGCTGGAAAATAAAATGTTAGGAAATGTATCTGAAAAATGAGAAAGTAATTGATCATTACTCTTAAATACCAAAGATATATTAGAGTTAAATAAAGAAAAGTTCCTCTCACAGTGGAGCATTTCTGACAACTTGTTTTAAGGCACAATGAAATATATTCATTAAAAGACCAGAAAAGAATATCATTGCTGAAATTCAAAGAATGAAATCAATAATTATAAGACAAGGGAAAAAAGAGGATCCCGATCATGTAGGACATAAATGAGTTAATAATTTTGCTTTTTAGTTTAAGAGCAAAGATCAAAATGTAATGTTTAAATTAATAAATTGATTTGAATAGATTCATACCTTGAGAAAACAATTTTGTTTAGAAAGATTCAGAGGTGTGTGATACTAACACAAAAGAGACCATTTTCTATTTGGTAAAATGTATAGAAGTTGTGATTTTGGAGCCATAATAAAAAAGCAAGTGAACAGAAAAGCAAGTGAGCAGAAGACACCTGATGTATTAGCTGAATGGATGCTACTGATATCTACAAATCTGAGATTGCTTTAGGATGGACAGATAAAGGGAAATTTGTAGATTTTGAGTTCATATTAGATATATCAAATGTGCCACATCTTTGAGATTTCCAAGTGCACGTCAAATAGGTGCCTCATATAATTAAGCCTAGCTTGTGGTACATTTTCCTCTGATCTATTAATTGGTTAGTGTCTTAGTTACTTTTCTCCTTGATGAGACAAAGTACCTGATGCCCAAATTTAAAGGATGAAAAGATTATTTCAGCTCACAGTTTGTAGAGGTTTCAATCCATAGTTAGTTTGCTCCAAGCCAAGTGGCATGTTACAATTGCTTACTTTTTTTGTTCTTTTATATATATGGAAAAATAATTTTTATAGAGAGAACCTAATAAATATTTTGAACAATTCTGCAGTCGAGTATGTAAATGTTATAGTGCGTACTTAGATTTTGGGTCACTTAGAGTTTATTTGGGATATTCTGCTAGGTAGAAATACATAGAAATATAACTCAAGTATATCATCTGTTTTGATATTTGCTTATATTAAAATTCTTATGACAAATCTCAAGAAAAGCTGAATCATGTTTCAAGTGATCATATTTTTTTAAATTCCCACCTCCAATACACTACTTAAAGTAAATTGGCAGAGGTACGAGAATCAGATCATATTATGTCTTCTAGTTTTCTAATCATTCTACCAGGTTCAGGCCAGCAAACTCAGAGAGACGAATGAAGACATAAGAGACAGAGAATATCATTATCTGGGGACCTGGGGACTTCACCAGAATGGAGTGAAGACCCAAAGTGAGCTGAACCCCCAGATTTATTGAAAAACAACACAGTCATAGGGTTCTGCTAAGCACAGATATTTGCTTTAGGTAGGAAAGCAAGGAAGAAAGGCATGGTGACAATTTGGCTGAATCATTAACTTTTCTCTGATTGTCCCTTCAGGAGCTTCCTTGCTTTCCCTGTGAGACCAATTTCTGGGTGAGTTAACAAAACATACTGTCTTCAAGACATTCCAGCTCCTCAGAATTAGCAGTCTTCCACATCCTGAGTCACCCTGAGCAGACATTGACCCATTGGGTGGCACAAGAAACTTCACGACTCTCTAACAGTATATAATTTACCTTAGTGAGAGATGTGAAAATCTGCCATATCATTTTGGCAAACAGCATACCTGTATTCTAAGTATGGCAGAATTTCCAGAGAAATAAAGCCTCCACACTTTAATCCAGGAGTAATCCTTAACCAAACCCTAATAAGAATTTGTAAATATTTCATGAATACTCCTGTTCTTTGCCTATCCAATTAGATAACTCTGAAATATATGATGTACAGAGCTGGTTATTTTTATAATACAATTCAACTTGAGTTGCCCAAAGTATAATCTGCTCAGTAACACAGGCTTTATTTGTTTTGTTTGATTTATTCTCTTCCGATCTCACATCCCAGTCTTTATGGAGATGACACACCCCTCCCCATAAAAGACATCTTAGAATCTCTGTTAAGATAGTGTATTAGCCAGAGCTTTTCAGTAAAAATACTAAGTAATATTATTATAAATATAGATAATAAGGAATTTTGATCTATATATCTGTACATATATTATTTTTCTAAATTTTATTTTTATGGGTATATATGTTTGCAGTACATAATGATTACATTTATCATGGAGAGTTGGTACATGTATAGAACACATCTCAATTGTGTTTCTTCCCCTTTCATAAACCTCCCTCTATTCTTGATTTATTGTAAGAATTTTTTCACATTATGGAGGCTGACATGTCATACTGGGTGAGTCAGCAGGTCAGAGACTCAAGAGAGTGACTGGTTTGTATCATCCTGATTCTGACAACCAGAGAAGAAAGGATTGTTGTTTTGGCAACAGTCCTTAGGTCTACCAACTGAAGATCCAGGAAATTCCAGTCCTGACAACTCAATACTCACTATTAAAAAAAGTAGCTAAGATAATGAATTTAATATGGGAAAATATTTGTTTTGGCTCACAGTATTAGTTTCCTGCCCATAGTTGGTTGGCACCTTTGCTTTAGGCCTTGTTTTGGTGGCATGGTGCATCATAGCATGAACGTATGGCAAAGAAGGGCTGTTGACTTTGTGACAACCAAGAAGCACAGAGAAGGTGAAGGGTCCAGGGCCTCAACTTCCCCTCCAAGGGCATACCTCCAATGACCCTACTTTCTTCTATAAGGCTCTAAGAGCTAAAATCTCTACCACCTCCCAATAGTGCCAAGGATGGCTACCAAGTCTTAACACATGAACATTTGGAAAATATTCTAGACCCATACTATAGCAAGTCCAATGGCATAAAAAATCCAGATGTTCCAGTTCAAAGGCCACCACACCGGAAGAGTTCTCTTCTACTTCTGGTAGGGTCAGCCTTTTATTCTCATTAGGCCTGGAACAGAGAAAAAGCCCAGCCACATCATGGAGAACAATCTGCTTGACTTGGTCTAGTGGTTTACGTGATAACAGGATCCAAAATCATTTTCAGAGAAACATTTTTAATGGTGATTGACCAATGAGCTGGGTTACCCCAAGTCACAATCATGATAAAAGACAAAATTAACCATCAAAGACTCAAAAACCAACCCAGTATTTTTCTCAGAATCATTCTTTTCCAATTTTCTCCAAAGTTATTCCTATAAATAGATCTTTCTTTTATAATAGATAGAGTAAAATTAATTCTGCTATATGTAAGTTTGGTTAAAGTTTAGAAGACTATAGGGTTCGGTATGACTAGAACAGTTCTGGTTCACACATTACCTTGTACAATATTATTGCTCTTTTCACTTTTAACAATTACCCTGCTTGGAAACTCAATTACATAATAATCTACTCAATAATTGATTCCATAAATGTAATGATAATAAATGACAAATTTTAAAAAGCATTTTAGATTATTTAATATTTTTCTTCTGTCAGACAATAAGAAATATGTGTCATATTTCTTCAAATCAAGTTTTCTTACTTGGTTGTTTATACCATAATTATTTTCTATAATATATATTGAATGCCTATTTGTAACAAAAATAATATTTTTATTATCTTAAATATGGTTTCAATCTTTAAGAATTGAGAAAGAATAACTAAGAAACATTAAGTAATTTAAAGGTATGATATTAGGTATTTTAAAGGATTATACTTTATTATTTTATACATGAAAAAAATGAATCTTAGTTCTTTAAAAGTAATTAAAATTAAATAATTAACTGATATTTAAATGACTTCAATATCAAAGAGTGAATATAATGGCAGAGCAATTCCATTCTTATGTTAAAACTAAAGAAAGTGTGAAAATAATTGAATATGAATATGTGAATATGAACAAGTCCAACCCTATTTTGTTTGCTACAGAAAATACGGAGATAAGAGGGGAGGGTAAGTGCGCATTGACCTTGCCAACATGCAAAGGTCAGACAATGGGAAGACTAGCAAAGAATGATGAAGAAATAAATGTGTGAGATGCACATGTTACTCAATGGCAGAGCACTTGCCTAGCATGTGGGAAGCCTAGAGTCCCATCCCCCATACCACATATAAAACACACACACACACACACACAACTCAGAGGAAATATTAAATATAAATATTCTGGGATTTTATGTAAGTTTCCATTTCTTCTATGAAATATGAACTTTTGTAATTAAAGAATATTACATGGCATACACTTTTTAAATATAATGTCTTGTATTTTAAATCCTTTTCCACAAGGGATGATTTTATTAACTGGAAATAAACAATTTCCCAACAATTATGTTGTTGGTTATAAAGCAAAATGTTAAATTTTAGTAATATTATAAATGGCTATTTGAAGTGACTGCCAACTGTACTTTAAGAAGAAGCAGCTGGAGCTCAGTGCTGCATTACTGCATTTTCAAAAACAGTCAGCAAAATGCTTCTGACACAATAGCTGATCTTGAGTTCATTGTAGGTTCCTTATTGTGAGTCCCTGGTATTCCTGCAACAATAAAAATGTTGTTATTCAAATACATATATGTATTTGGTACATAATAATAGTATTCATAGCTATCTATAAATAGTTGAAGAAACAATTGTATGAAATACTTGATATTCATTTGAACCACTTTTTTCAATTTTACTTTTAAATTCAGATTTTAGTTGTACTCCTAAGATACTCAGATATTTTTCTTAGATTTGTCTGAAGAGAATGGTAGTTTCTTAAAATTACATAGCATGTTTCATTAAAGCTATGTAATCCCCTATAAATATATAGCTACAAGAAATATAAGAAATGCTAAACATACAGATGATATTCAGTTATTGATATGTCATTTATATGTGTATAATGACTTTTCTAATACTCTTTTTTCTAGATACACCATCAGTTAAGATTATACCATCCACTCCTTTTCCACAAGAAGGACAGCCTTTAATTTTGACTTGTGAATCTAAAGGAAAACCACTGTAAGTCATTTAATGAGCAATAAGGTTTTTCACTTTGTCTTCCTTGTGCTTTGATTGCAGGTTTTAACTGTAGAAATCCACTGTTTTTTTCTTTTCTTAATGGGCAAATGATCTCAGGAACAGAAAAACCCCTGAACCATATCTTCATTAAGCATCCATGGAAGGCTGGTTTTTACTTTGTCATCTAGTGATGTTTCTGGGAAGGTTTCCAGCTGTGATTTTTTTCCACTTTTGTCTAATATAGTAAGATATTTCAACGTGAAATGACTGTAGGCTTAATCAGTCACTATTTATGTTATCAGACTAATAAAAATTACACATCGCTGAACTTAGTTCTTCCATGAAAATTGAAAATAATGAATTATCCTCAGAAAATGCCCAAGCTTTACATAGGGAATAAGCTTCATAATAAGAAAAATGAAATGTATATTTCAAATGTAGCTTCCAATGCATCATAACATATGAATATTATATACTTGGAAGTAATGTGAGTGAAAAGGTTCATAAGCTCAATACTTTCAATTATAAAATAATTTCTTTATTAAAATACACTTATTCTAACACCACTTCAACTCTAAAACTATATTTTTGTCAATCATGATTATAAAGCATTGACTCATAAGTTACATATTTTTATATAAAATTTAAATAGATTTTTCAAATATCAATTATTTGGAAGCTATGTGATTAATATAAGTACTCTCGGTCTCCTATGTAATTTATTTGACATTTAAAAGCTTCCAATTGATTTATATTTTACTTAAATTTTAATTAGATAAATTTAATTGTACTCTGTATATCACTAAATAAAATAGCTATGGTTTAAATAAGGTTAAATAACTAAGAGTTTGCTTACAATAATATTTTAATTATTTAAGGTGAGGAAACAAACAATCTCATGAGGACTTTTATTTAAAGAATTATGTGACAGAAAATTTCCTAATATTTTAACTTCTTCCAATTGCACACCATTGTATTTTCTGCCACACTTTATCTTCTTCATCAGAGTATTGATATTTTAAAATTATTCTTTCTTCTAATCTTTATTCTCCAGAGGATAATCTGCTTCAAGGAGAAATTTATAGATTAATCTATTGAAGTTATTTTAGAGTTCAAAAAATCACATTTTCATAGTAGCTTTATTATATGAGGTGTAATTTAAAAATATGATGGATGTATAAATTTAAAAGATTTGCTGTGAAAGACTCATTGACATTAATCAATCTAATCCCCCTAATTTGGAACACATGTGTGCCTTTGTTCTTGCCACTTTCTGAAGCAGTTTTGGAAGTTGCCTTTCTTGTTTTTAGTTGAGTGTCATGGTTGTCATGATGTCCTGAATGTATTCAAAACATTTACTTTTGTTTTAACTTTGGGGAAAAGCCAGAAATTTCACAGTGCCACGTCTAGTGAATAAAGTAGACAAGCACAAACCATACCATAATGCTTTTACCAACCCACCTTTCTGTTGAATGACAATCAACAGAAAAATTCACCAAGAATTTTTTTATCACACTTTAAAGACATATCCAAAAGTAGACTTCTAGAACTACTTCAGAAAATGGCAAGAACAATGGGATAAGTGTGTTCAAATTGAGGGGGAGTATTTTAAGGGCCATTAATGGCAATGTAACGTGCTTGTACTGTAATTTTTTTGAACTTATACATTCACAGTATATTTTGATCGCCTCCAGTATATCACCACTCAATTCATTTTCATAGTTCTTACCTACTGAGAAGCTTACGTTGCTTATAAAAAAACATTTTTCCACAACAATATGCTGTTTATATGTGACAAGTACATTTGAGCATTATAGCTCCAAGAAGAGCTTTAGCTATAAATTCAGTACTTTAGAGAAAGAAATGTAATGAACTCTAGTTGGCTTTAGACAGATTTGAATACTAACTTCTTCTGATTCTGTGTAGCTAATATCAAAACATCTTTCCAAACTTTTTCTTCCATTTTAACACTTGTTGCATTTTGTTAATACTTTCCAAGTATTTCTTTTTTTTCCTCTTTCTTGCTTCAGTTCCTCCTTACAACCTCAGATGTCAATATACAGGTATAAAAAGGAATGTGATACGATCACAACATAGTAACATAGTATTTTGTCTATACTCTTTTCTCCTTTTATGCTTAGAAATAAATGCATCCTTGCTGAGAAAGCATCAAATTGTCTGTCAGTGACCTATTTTTTTCATCACATGCATACTCCAAACAGAAGACACATCGTTCAACATATAGGACTACATTGTGAGGTTTATTAAATTAATTTAAATAGTCCATATTATTCACTTCAGATATGGTTGAACAGATGTGGCTTATTGTCAGTCTCTGAGTTTTAATTACCTATAAATAAGTTTCAATGTGTAATAGCTTTTGCATTGCAGATGAATGCAAAGTAGCATAAACTTTTCTCACTTTACTTAAGAATTCAAAGGCTGAGGAAGTTTAAGAAATAGAAAATGTCACCTGAGAGGGTTCTGATTAATATCACTTTGCAAATAAAAAAAAGAATTAGAAAGGCTCCCTATTTTAAAGAAGAGAAAACTAAGTCTCAAAAGTGTTAAGCAAATTTTCTTACTCATATAGATTCAAGATTCATAAGCCAGGATTTGCTCTAAGTTTAACACTGTCCACAGTATACACTCTTTCAGTTATTGCTGCTACTTCATCTGCAGAGTCTACATTGGCACTTATGTTAGGCAAAGTCACTATTGAAAGTCTAAGATGAGGCTCAAAGTAATTTTCATAATTGAAGTTGAAGCCTTGGATGCAGAGTGAAGAACTTGCTAGTCTCGTTACATTTTTCAAAGTTACCAACTTTATCAGGTTTTCTTCTCTATAATCTTTCTAAACACTTGCCAAGGTCCTATTCTAATACAATCTATTCTAGATTCATATAGAAAACTATAATTAATGTCTTATCTTTAGGCAATAACTTGTATACCCCTTTAAGACTAAAAATCAACATAATATTGTCTTTACCTTCGTAGGTCTCAGTATAACCTACATGTTACTGTGTACAAATAAATGTATATTAACTTATTCTTTTATGTTGTATTCCTATTTTCGGCTTTCTACCTTCATTTTCTTTCCCTCTAGACTGACAGGCCATTGACAAATTTATAGTCAACTTATTTGATTCCTTCCTCCTTTTAGCCTACTGCTCTGCCTTTGTTCTTTCCTAATCTTGAATCAACTCTTCTCCATTTTCGGAGTAACTCTCCTTTTCAATAGATGAGGGGAGTAACCTCTTTAAAAGCAGTATAACTGGTAGCCTTTCTAGTTTATATTATATTCCCAACAGTGTCAGAGAAGGCAGATAGGGCAAATAACATGAAAAGACTGAAAAGAATTTATTGGACTTTCCCAGAAGGAAATCTTACTGATAATAAAGAATTAGTCTCACTAGAGAAAAGAGAACAGAAGGTAAACTGAAATGTATGAGTCAGGGGTTTGCAGACTGTAGAGAAAGAAGAGAATCACTAAAGGAAAGACTACTCCCGA
Organism: Heterocephalus glaber; assembly: GCF_053883595.1. NCBI lineage: Eukaryota > Metazoa > Chordata > Mammalia > Rodentia > Bathyergidae > Heterocephalus > Heterocephalus glaber. The sequence continues at coordinate 38,436,803 of NW_028258138.1, forward strand.
AAATGGGTCATGAAAAGAGTAGAGGGATGACAAAAATTTTTAAAAAGAAATCTAAAAAGAAGCATAATTAAAAAACATAATAGGGTGACTGCCCATATCTTAAAATAGGATTAAAAGAGTGGGAGTAAAAATGAATTCTTTGGTATCACATGTATATAATGTGAAGGTTAGAATTGCCTATTCTAAGAGCTGGGGATTTAGCTCAGTGGTTCCACTGTCTGCCTCATAAGCGCAAGGACCCAGGTTCGATCCCTGGTACCACAAAAAAAATAATAAAAAAATAAATAGAATTGCATATTCTACTCTGGTAATCATGCCTGTGTTCTGCTCCATTACTTTGCAGCTATTGCACCTGATTCCCCATTTTGTTTTGGCACAGTTGAGAAGCAACACTACAGCTTAGTGGCCAATTGTCTCCCCTAGCAATTAATTTGTATTATCTTTACCTGATCTACCTCTAATGAGGAATGAAAATCAGAAATGTATAATGAAGATGATTCCCTCATCTTATAGCATGCTTATTTAATATCTTTAATCCACGATAAAACCTTTATTGTTCTTTAAAAAGTATTTGATAGGCATACAATTTCTTAAAGAATGAATGATTCATTATTTTTAGTTATTGTTAGTAAATATAATGACACCACTTTCTTTTGTCCAAAATGACGTGGTGTGGCTCAAGTTTTCCTGAGACTCCTGTACCTAAGCTGCCCTCTTGAATCCTAATGTTTTCCTTGTGCTAAATGTGAAAGCCCTAGTGACTGTTTATGAATAATCACACCTTATTCGCCTGACTTGAACTGAAGCCTTTTGCCATTTTCCTGTGCAACAGCTGCATAACTTGGGCCAGAACCAAATTGTTCCACTTGACACTACTATAGAGGCATTCCATTCTTTCCGTAAAAGAGAGATTACTGTTCATGTCTGTCTATTGTTTTAATTTTAGTCTAAAGTGAGGACCAAGCTAATGCCAGCCACTTTTCTTCAAGTCCCCAGAGTTTTTGCAAACCTCTTCTTTCTTTGGCTGAATTCCCAGACAGCTTTCAGGCAGCAACATTCTCCATTCATAAAAAATAGAGGGGTAAAAAGAAAGAAGAAAAAGAAAAAGAAAAAAACCTTTTACCGCACATTAAAGTCATGACCTTAAATGATGTACAGTTGTCCCCCATATGCTATGACTGGTGAGTCATCATTTATTTTAATCCAATGTATAACACTTTATGAGTTTATTTAATACAAAGCAATGGGACATTTTCAATAAATGTATATTTGTCACTTATTCTATAAAAGAAAATAATTATAGGATTCAATAAATTTTCAGTGTAACTAGCACAATGTTTATGTTATACATGTATGATTCTTTTAATTCTTCTGGGAAGATACCCAGAAGGGGAATAGCTGGGACAAATGGGACCTCCAGTCCTAGTTCTTTGAGGTATCCCCATAATGATTTCCACAGTGGTTGCACCAGTCTGCACTCCCACCAACAATGGAGAAGTGTTCCATTTTCCCAACGCCCCTGCCAACATTTGTTATTGGTTGATTTCTTGATAGCTGCCATTCTTTCTGGGGTGAGGTGGAATCTCAGTGTTGTTTTCATCTGCATCTCTTGAATGACCAATGATGTTGAAAATTTTTTCATATGTTTATTTTCTGGTTTTACTTCTTTGTCTGGGAAATGTCTGTTCATTTCAGATGCCCATTTTTGAATTGCGTCTTTGAATTTGGGGGGGGGGATCTGATCTTTTTCAGTTCTTGATATATTCTAGATAGTAGTCCTTTGTCTGAGGTACAGGTGCTAAAAAATTTTTCTCACATTGTAGGTTGTCTTTTAGCACTGTTCGTGGTTTCTCTTGCAGTACAGAAGCTTTTTAATAAGATGAGATCCCAGTTGTTGATTTTTTATGCTAGTTCCCATGCTACTGAGTTAATAAATTCATTTCCTATGCCAGTGTCTTCAAGAGTTCTACCTAAATTATCTTCCAGCATATTTAGTGTTTCTGTTTTAATATTGAGATCTTTAATTCACTTTGATCATAGTTTAATGCATGGTGATAGATATGGGTCTAGTTTAATCTATGGCAGGTTGAAATCCAGTTTTTCCAATACCATTTATTAAATATGCTATCTTTTCTCCAATGAGGGAGGTTGGCTCCTTTGTCAAAGATGAGGTGGCTGAGTATGTCTGGAGTTGTTTCTGCATCTTCTAATCAATTCCATTGATCCTTGGGTCTGTTTCTTTGCCAGTACCATGCTGTTTTTATCACAGTAGCTTTGTAATATAGTTTCAACTTGGGGATTGTGATACCCCCTGTCATGTCTCTGTCACCTGAATTGCTTTTGCTATTCTAGGTCTTTTCTGGTTCCAAATGAATTTTTGGATTGTTTTCTCTAGTTCTGTGAAACATATTGATGGAATTTCAATTGGCATTGCATTAAATCTATATAGTAGTTTGGGAAGTATGGAGATTTTCACTATATTGGTTTTTCCTACCTGGGAACAAGGGATGTCTTTCCATTTTCTTACATCCTCTTTGATCTCTTTTTTCAGAGTGCTGTAGTTTTCATGTAGAGGCCTTTTGCTTCCTTTGTTAGACTGATTCCTAGATATTTCATTTTTTGGATCCTATTATAAAAGGAATTATTTCCCTAATTTCTCTCTCAGTGAGTCTCTTATTTGTGTACAAGAAGGCTATTGTTTTTTGAATGTTCACCTTGTATCCAGCTACTCTACTGAATCTGTCAATTAAATCTAGATGTCATTTGGTGCAGTCTTCTATGTAAAATATCATATCATCCGCAAATAATGACAATTTAACTTTTTCCATTCCTATCTTTATTCCTTTTATTTCTTTCTCTTTTCTCATTGCTGTGGCTAATGTTTCCAGAACTATATTGAACAGGAGTGGTGATAATGGGCATCCTAGCCTTGTTCCTGATTTTAGCATGAAAGTTTTCAGTTTTTGACTATTTAGTATGATGTTGGCTGTTGGTTTTTCACAGATAGCCTTAATCAGGTTGAGATAAAGACCTTCTATTCCAATTTTCTGTAGGGTTTTTATCATGAATGGGTGTTGGATTTTGTCAAATGCTTTTTCTGCATCTATTGAGATGGCCATATGGATTTGTCTTTGACTCTGTTAATATTGTGTATTACAATTATTGATTTATGTATGTTGAATGATCTTTGCATCCCTGGGATAAATCCGACTTGGTCAGAGTGTATGATCCTCTTGATGACCCTCTGTATTCTGTTTGCCAGTGTCTTGTTGAGGATTTTTTCATCTATGTTCATTTAGGGAGATTGGCTTGTAGTTCTCTTTTTGGGTTGCATCTTTCCCTGGTTTTGGAAACAAAGTAACACTTGCTTCCAGAATGAATTTGGAAGTATTGCTTCATTTTCAATTTCATTGATGAATTTAAAGAGTAATGGCAATAGTTCTTCTTAAAATGCCATATAGAATTCAGCAGTGAAGCCATCAGGACCTGGGCTTTTCTTTGTTGGTAAATTTTTTATTACATTTTCAATTTCACTCATTGTAATTGGGGTGTTTAGAATTTCTATATCTTCTTCATTTAACTTTAACAATTTGTATGTATCTAGGAATCTGTCCATTTCTTCTGTGTTTTCCATTTTATTAGAGTACAATTTCTGGAAGTAGGTATTGATGATCCTCTGGATTTCTGCTGGATCTGTTGTGACTTAACCTTTTTTGTTCTTAATTGCATAGATTTAAGCCTTTTCTTTCCTTTTTCTGATCAGGTTGGTTGGATTATCGATTTTATTTATTCTTTCAAAAAAACAACTCTTTGATTCATTGATTTTTTTGTATTGTTCTCTTAGCCTCCATTGCATTGATTTCTGCCCTGATCTTCATAATTTCCTCTCTTGTATGAGCTTTGGGTTTGTCATGCTCTTCTTTTTCTAGGAGCTTGAGGTTCTGGATTAGATTGTTTATTTGAGTTACCTCTGTTTTCCTAATATGGGCATTCACTGCTATGAATTTCCCTTGTAGAACTGCTTTCATTGTGTCCCATAGATTCCTAAATGTTGTACTGGCATCATCATTTACTTGTAGAAACTGTCTAATTTCTTCTTTAATTTCCTCTGTGACCCATTGGTTGTTCAGGAGGGTGTTATTCAATTTCCAGGTGTTTGTGGGAGTTTTGCAGTTTCTCATATTATTGACCTCCAATTTTATTGCACTATGGTCTGATAATATACAGGGAGTAACTTCAATTCTTTTACATTTACTGAGTCATGTCCTATGAGCTAGCATGTGATCTATTTTGGAGAATGACCCGTGTGCAGCTGAAAAGAATGTGTATTCTGATTTTGTGGGGTGGAACACTCTGTAAACATCTATTAAGTCCATTTGTTCAATAGCTTGGTTCAGTTCTAAAATTTCATTGTTAATTTTTTGTCCAGATGATCTGTCTATTTGTGATAGTGGGTTATTGAGGTTCTCCACTACAATTGTATTAGTGCTTATTTGGTTTTTCATGTCTATTAATATTTGTTTTGGATACTTGGGGGCATTCATAATTGGTGCATATATATTTATGATTGTCATTTCTTCCTTTTTGATTGTTCCCTTCACAAGGATGTACTGACCATCTTTGTCTATCTTAATTATTTTTGGTTTGAAATCTGATTTGTCTGCAAATAAGATTGTTACCTGTGCTTTTTTCTGGGTTCCTGTGGCGTGGAGAACTGTTTTCCATCCTTTTACTTTCAGTCTATGAATTCCTTTTTGAGTTGGGTATGTTTCTTGTATACAGAATATTGTTTGACTTTGCTTCTTAATCCATTCTGTCAGTCTATTTCTTTTGATTGGTGAATTGAGGCCATTAACATTGAGAGTTATAATTGATAGATGTGACTCATCCTTGTCATGATGTTTTACTATTGTTGGCTCTTTTATTTTTTATTTTCCCCCTTTCCCTTTAGTTTCATGTCTTTCCTGGTGGTTTCTCTCTGTTGGGGCTCATGGAGTTGTGACCTTCATTGTCTTTTTCTAGGATATTGCTTAAAATTGTTTGGAGTGCTGGTTTGGTGGTCATGAAATTTCTCAGGTGTTCTTTGTCATGGAAGAATCTAATTTCCACATTGATTTTGAAAGATAATTTTGCAGGATACAACACTCTAGGTTGGAAGTTACTTTCTTTTAGGGCTTGAAATACTTCACTCCAGGCTCTCCTTGACTTGAGGGTTTGTGTTGAGAAGTCTGCTGTGATTCTGATGGGCTTTCCATATAGGTGATCTGTTTCTTTTCTCTAACTGCTTGTAGGATTTTGTTCTGTTGGGTTTCTGGGATCTTGACTATTATATGTCTAGGTGTATATTTTTTTTTGATCATGGCTAGTTGGAGTTCTATATACCTAACTTATCTATATGATCAATTTTCTACCTCTGTCTGGGAAGTTTTCTACTATTACTTCTATGAACAGTTTTTTATGTCAATCATACTTTCTCCTGTTTTTTCATGGACTCCTAACAGTCTTATGTTATTCTTCTTTGCATCATCTAGCAGCTGCTGGATTGATTTCTTATGGTCCCTATTTTGAAGAAATCTCTGTTTTCATGGTCATGCACTACAATCCTGTTTTCTATATCTGATAATCTATTTTCACATTCCCTTAATCTGTGGTGCATACTTTCAATGGAGTTTTTGATCTCCTGGATATCTGTTTGAATCTGTTTCATGGATTCCATTTCTTTCTTATGCTGGACAATCATAGTTTCCATTTCTTTCTTATGTTGTGCATTCATGGCTTTCAGCACGTTTCTGAGCCCATCTATTTTTTTTTATCTTTTTCTGTTCTAGAGCCTGTAATCATGTCTTTCACTCTGCTCATCATCTCTGTAGTTATCTGGGAAATTATTTCTGTTTTGAATTTTTCTAGAGCCTCATTCATCTCTTTTGTTACTTCCTGTACTATCTGTTCATGGTGTCCAGGTGGTTGATTATCAGACTTTTCCACCTCTTTTCAACCAGAATTTGCCTTTTGTGGGGTGGAAATCTGAGTTTCTGCCTTTCTTAAATTTCTTCTCTTTTTTTTTTTGGTACTGTAGTTGGTTTAATTCCTGGGTTGATAATTTGAAAATGATTATTTTAAGTATCTTTGTTGCTTGTACTTAGAACCCTTATTGAATGATTGCTTCCCAGAGGTGTCTTCCAGATATAGCTGGTCTTTAGGTTTTGAATCTGTAATGACTCTAAGGCTATCTCATTTTCATTATACTAAGAAGGACACCTGATTAGATCGATCATTCACAACACCTTAGCCCAAGTGATACTATTAGCAACACTGTAGCATCAATTACATTTTAGAAAATGACAATTTCTGGAAGTTATTAATCTATCACTTTTAATTGAGTGAATTAAATCAAATCAAGGACCAACCCAACATATGATTATAGTGAATAAACTCTTCAATGTAGCAACTTTACCCTTCATGATGGGAAGTTAGAAGGAGTTGGGGAGGGAGGGATAGATAGATAGAAGGATAGAGGAAGCTTAGCAGTGAGGCCAGAGGACACAGGCAAGAGAAGAAAAAAGTGAAGAAAAGAAAAATAAAGAAGACATCCGAATTAGGGCCAGAACAGGAACAAAAAGGGAGATGAAGAACAATGTGGGACAGCAAGAGAACAACTGTGAGAGAGAAAGGAAAGAGAAAAGAAAGAAAAAGAAAAAAGAGAAAAATAAAAATTTGAAAAGAGTTGAAAAAGAAAAAAATACAAAGTAAAAATAAGAGCAAAAAACCAATAATAATTTTGAAAATAACAAAAAATAAAAATGAAGGGACTCCTTCAGGGTATGTCTCTGCTGTCACAATAGACAACATGGGCAGCAGTGTGCAGATAGAAGTCAAGGAGTCTCAGCAAGCCAGTCGTAGACCATGAAATTAAAAGATTTCTGATTGCAAGTCCCAAATTGAGCTCCCTGTACTCCTGCAGGCTTGAACTCTGCAAGGTTCTACTGCAGGTTTTAGCTGCCCTTCCCCTTAAGATAGTCCAGGTTCCAATGGGAAGTGATGATTCCTCCAACTTACCAAGTATGGTGGTCTGGTGTGCCTTTATTACAGAGATTCTCTTCACTTTTCTAGTGGGCTTCAGTTTTCATCAAGGAGCCTGAGAGAGGCCCTCTTTTTGTTGTTCACTTCTGTTCTATCTTCTGGAGCTCAGGACAATGGCCTTTATGCCCCCCTGTGCCTTCGTATTGTGAGAGCAGGTAGCGGCACAGCCAGGAGGCTAGAGGCGGGCCGGTTTCGGGGGGACGGGGTGCTGCCTCCCGCCTGGCTAAACTGGTCGATGTGGGCATGGCAAGTGGCGAGGAATCCTCACCATCCAGCTGATCACCCTCACAACTTTTTTTGATAACAGTTATAAAATCTAATTAGTCAAAAGAAGTGGCAAAACATATCAGATACTAATGGAGGAAACTTATCATATAAATTGAAATATTTTTCCCAAACAAGAAAAGATATGATTTAAAAATTACAATATAGACCCATAATAATAGTAAATTCACCTAATTTGATCTAAACACAACATGTTATTGAAAAATATTTGTCTCTCTTCTCCTATTAGAATGTGTTGTGATTATTTTTCAAATCTGTGTTTATGTTCCACCAGCATGTTATATTATGGTTGCTGGGTTTTCTATTATTAATATCTATGATATTCATGGTTTTAAGTCAATTAACTACTTGAAAAGTTTTTCTTTTTTAAATTAATAAGGTCTGTTTTTAAAAGGAGTTTTAGGATCAGAGGAAAACTTAACAAAATGTACAGAGAGCTGCCATGTATAGCCTGGTCCTCTGTCACCATCTATATCCCATACCAGAGTGATGCATTTGTTCAAATGCATGATTCTACAGTGGCCCATATTTATGGCAACAAAGTCCATCATTTACACTAGACTTCACACTTGTACAAAATGTATTTTGTAAAAAAATTATGTATATATGTGTGTGTGCAAATATATATATGTATAGATATACAGTGTAAAATTATTTATGGATACATAGCAATATATATGAAATATATGCCTCCAAGCAATTTCTTAATAAGTTACATCGTAAGGATGATGATAAATTATTTGAACGAGAAATTACATATAGTGCATCTAACCCAGTTTCCAGTTCAGAAGTGTTAAATGTATATTTAATAATATACTGGTATTAAGGTATTGTACTAATTCTAAAAACCATGTTACTAGCTTTTTTTTTTTCAGGTTTGAAAGTTCTTTATTAATTCCAGATAGGAGTCTTTTATTAAATATGTGGTTTGCACATGTTTTCTCCCAGTCTAGAGCTCATTTTTTCCCTCTTAACAAAATCTTGTAACCAGCCAGAGTATTTAATTTTGGTACATTTTAGGTATAAAATATAGTCACATTCATCACTGGGAACTTGTACCTTTACATGATGTATCTTGGTTCTTATTTTTTCCTCATTTCCCTGCCCTCCCTTCAACCCCTCCATCACTCTGTATTTACAAAGACTTTGTTTCCATTTTTTCCTTTTCTCATATTTTTTTCCTTTCCCCTCTTTCCTTTGCCCTACCCCTCCCACTTCCCCTACCCTTTAGACTTTTTCTTCCTATTTCACATCATCAATTACACATTATGATCCATATTTACACTTTTAGTTTCTCATACCAGAGAAACTATTCGGTATTTACACGTGTGTCCTATTTATTTCATTTAAGGATATGGCCTCACTCTTAAACATCTTCCAGGCTCTGAAATTCAAGATTTCAAATAGAATAAAGATATCCCAGGACAATGTTTTCTGACTTTGAAAAGTATATTTGAACACCAAAGAAACTCACACTGTGGTCATTGAGAGTACCATAGAGTAACTATATGATCTACTCTGTTAAAAAGTAAAATAGTTACAAATGGGAAAATTCCATGCCACATGAAAATTCCCTTTACTAATTTACTTAGTGTTATGGTAGCAAAACTTTTAGATAATTTGAAACAACTGAAAGTTTAAAAGAATGAACCCGGGTCCCACAAATGCATAGAAGGCTAAACTCTGGGGCAGTATGATTAAAATGAGAGAGATGAGTTAACAAGTTATGGTAAAGAGCAAATGCAGGAAATGATGAATACCCTAAGCAACTGCAGCTAAGCAGGTAGCATGTTTCTCCAGTAATTGAGAATCCAGAGTCTGTGATCTATAACCTCTTGCTTTGTCATAGTTCCCCAAGGTCCTTCATTATTAATTGTTTTACCTAAATGATAAAACTACCTTGTGGAAGCCATTTACAAACACTGTTATGGCAATTTCCTTTTTGTTGATGGAAAAGATGTTTTCTGAAGGTTGTATGATTCTTTCCAGTAATACATGGTTAATGATAAAATTGAGATTACAAACAAATTTTTCTTTTATATTAACATCACTGATGTTGTACAGCTATGTTTAGTGTTTTCAGTTCTCCTGCTATGTTGATTTTTCACAGTAACCCAATGATCAAGGCAAGAGTTAGAGAAATTTCATCAACTTTCTAAACAAGCCCAAAATTCAATTAAGTAGTTGTAAAATTTATGTAAACTGAACCTGTCTTATTCGTGTAGGAATACTATCTAAAGGGTTTCTTAAGTGCACTTAAATGTATCCCAATAGTTTCTGCCTAGATTTTATGATTAGATGAATAATAATAATTGTTAAATTCATTTATCTTTCAAAAGATTATTTTGCATTCTCAATTTATATAATTTTATGTTAAGACTGCAGGTAGCAGCTACAAAGCAATCTTCATATAACTATAGTACCAATTCACTATAATACAGTGGAAAAACAGAGGTTAAATAAAATAAGCAGGAAATTAAAAGAAAACATTCTTCCTTACAAGTATATCTTTTATATTAAATGATATGCCTAATTTGTTACAAAAATAATTGACAGGATAAACCTAATGAAGGCATTTTAATATATATTAAATAATATAAAATAAATCTTATATAAATACTAATAAATCCTTCATAAGAAAAGTTATAGACCATTCAGGCATTTTAACTGTGTGAATTGATACCTAGAGAGAGGCAAAATTGTCTCAATTAAGTAAAAGTTGAAGGCAATATATTCATTTTTTTCTATTCTGTTTTCAAAGGTATAATATTGTGAAATTAGTTCTAAATTTCCATAATTTAAAAAATCCCTGTCCTTCCCATATGAATTTCTTTTCTGAAGCCCATATGGTCTTTTGCTTCCCTCTCATGGCTTCAAAATTTAATCACACGTTGACTCTCTGGATACACACAAGTGGCTATCTTGGAAATGAGACCGAATATATTTAGTTTTGTTTTTTAAACAAGAAGCTGACTCCTGGTAATCTCCACTGCTGTTATTTAGGCTGGGCATCTGTGGTATGCTGGGCACTCAATCATTTTCAATTAAATGTTCCAATGCCTTGTGAAAGTCTCATAAGAGCTTGCAGAACCATGATTATAGATCCATAGAGAAAATGTACATCTTGAACATTTCCAGGTAAGCAGTTTTCTTGCAACAAAAAGCCAATTATTTTGAAGGATTTTGTAAATGTTTAACAGGAAATCCTACACAAAATCTTTAAGTATATTTAAGACACAATTGTGGAATAATGCTGTCATATACAATGACCAGATTTCTAGAGTATGTAATTTTGGGCACCTAGCTTTAAAAATCTATAGTTTTTAAAAATCACAAGCATGCACTAAATCTTTTATCTAAAGCTCTATAAACATTGAATGTATATTTATATAATAAAAAAACCAACAAGGTAATTGTAAGAAAATTATAGAAACAAATCACTCTTAATACATTGTATTTTTAAAAGCTAAAATGTTAGAATTGTTTATTAAAGAAAATATGATCCCACAATTCAAGAAGTAATATTCACTAATATTTGCTTTTTCTTTTTGCATTTTTTTCCATATGTGTATAAATTTGAAGCTAATATCCCTCTGGTAGTAACCAGTAGGTCTTACTGACCAGTGAATTATTGTGCTGTTGTACCAACTGTTAAATATTTTTCCTATCACTTCTGTACAAAGACATAGAGGGAACAGAATATGTAAAACAAAATTAATTCCAAATCACTGATGAGATTTGGTAGTTTTTCCATTAATAATGAAACAGAAAATTCTTTATTCCTTGGAAACCCATTTGCTCAAAGAAACAAGATAAAAGAAAATTTCTGACATTACACATTTTTTACATATATATAGCACACAATCTCATTTCAAGCATAACTTCAAACATATAGTAGCCACTAAATTTTAAAATTGGAAGATTTATAAAGCAAATAGTTTCCCAAATTGTAGGAAATATGAACATTAAAAAATGACTTCAACTAGGATAGGCAGAATATGTCAAAGGTATTAAAATCCAACTCTTGCAAATTCAGACAACCAGGGATCCCTTATAAAAATAGAAGGAAGAGAGAAATATAAACATTTTTTAAAGGGAAGAAAATAGAAGAGCTCCACTAGTGACTTATGGCCAGCATAATTCACTAAAATATGAGCACATGCACTTTGGCAGTGCCACTCAAAACTGTAAATACAGGGAGGATGATAATGAAGTGATCTTACAGAAGCAAGAATGAAAATACAATAAATAGCTTGCCATTGTAAGGATAAGCGCATCTACAGAATGCAGTACCTCTCCCTGTGGTTTACAAATCCAATGGTTATAAAATCAATTTAGATGAGCCATTTTTAAAAATCAAAAGTAGGAGTGTAAGAGGAAATGAAATTATAGAGAACAGAAGAAAAATAAGAGTAAAAACTAGTCAGGGTATGATAAAGCAAGACTTTCTTGGACACACGTGTTTGTATATTATGTAAAGTTGTCAAACATGTTCCTTTCTAAATCCCACTTTAAAAGTTTTGAAAATTGTTATATTAATCATATTAACTATGATAAAGCTGAGTCTTGGGGACATTCAGGGAAAGAAATATTAACCTTAATCACTTAACTTCTAAAACCACCTTCTGCATAAACGTATGCTCAAGCTGAAGAAAACTTACAACCAGAAAATAGAGTGCCACTAAAAATCATCTGTTTAATAACGCACAAAAATTTTATCCTTTGTAAATGATTTCATCCAAATGATTAAAATATACCTTCAAATTTTAAGTTTTATATTTCAATATATTTAGACTTTGCTTATATGGAATTTTCCAGTTACCAGATAAATGATGTGCACTTTACTATTACTTTTCCAAAACCATTGGTTTTAATATTAGAAAAGAAACTAGTCATAGAGCACAAGTAATTCCATAATGATGACACAGTATTTAACATAAGTATTCGATCTTATAAGGTTAATTAGCATTACTTTACAGCAGTGGAATTAATGGACTGTAAAGTAACATTTAAATGGAAAATACAACCTCATCTTTGCAACATATCTGAATTGAATTGTTTTCAAGGTTCCATTTAAGTAGATTGCTTTAAGATACAAGGGGAGAAGTGTTCCTTCTTTTTTCTGCTTTAATTGTTTGATATAATTTATCAGTTAGAATGTTTATGAGCCTGCTGCTGTCATATAGGTAGGTTTTCAGGCTAGGAATATACTTTCTTTAATAGGTGCTATTCAAATTTTATATTTCCTCCAGAGTTAGTTTCATTAATTTGTCTTCCAAGTTACTTCTTCGAAGTTGTCAAATTTATTTCAAAAAAGATTTTTGTAATATGCTTTCTATATCCTTTTAAATTCTGTAAAATCTGTGGTAATGTCTCCTAGATCTTAATATTGTAATTTTAAAAAAATGTATAACTGATATTGTGTAACAGGAAGAAAAGGTCTAAAAGAGTAGGGGAATTGGGAGGGGTAGGGGAAGGGAAAAAAGGGAAAGGAAAAAATATGAGAAGAGGAAAAAAATGGAAACATATATATATATAAAATTGTTGGTCCAGAGATTTAGCTCAGTGGTTCTGCTGCCTGCCCTGCAAGACCCAAGTTCGATCCCCGGTACCAAAAAAAAAGAAAAAAAAAAGAGGTTTGCTATATATATAATTGTTTACAGTTTCTATATATAATATTTACATTTAAAATATATATATTTAGAGAAATTGTAGACTGGAAATGTTAATGGTAGAACACATGCCTAGTGTATGTAAAACTCAGTTTCATTCACCCACAGTACAAATAATAAATACAGAAAGAAAGGAAGGAAGGAAGGAAGGAAGGAACAAAGAAAATTTTATGAACAGTGTTTATTAGAACAAACAGCATTTATCATCTCTTCACTTTTTTTTGAAGCTTGATGTTCTGATGAATATTTGGAGAGTGTGGAAATGTTAGGTATATTGAGGTAGAAGTTAATCAGATAAACATAATGGATGGGCAAAAGGAAAAAAAATATTGGCCACACTGTAAGGATGGTTAAGAGAAGGAAAGTGAAGGAGAGTGAGGGATTAAAGAATATAAAGAAATAGTGAATTCCTAAGAATGGGAAGTTTTGATGATTTGTAAGAAAACAGTGAACTAAACACTTAAGAAGTTATGGCTGAAAAAAAAGCGACCTTTAAAGTAGTAAAGTGTAATGAGGACTATTTTTAGTGTTGGATGATAAAGATCTTTTTATGAGACCCCCAACAGCACAGAGGAGGTAAGCTACTTCCAGCACACAAGAGGAAGCTTCCAGGCTGCCGTACCACCCCCACCAGCACAGAGGAAGTGACCCCCTCCCAGCGCACAAGAGGAGGCTTGCTGCTTTACCACCCCCTCCAGCACACAGGAGGTGAGCCCCAAGGACGCCAGTAACACCTCCCCATTGAAATGAGAAGACATGTAAACAAGTCTCAAAACCAGACTTCCAGATCACCTACAGCACCCACAAAGGGAAACAAGAGGGAACACTCTGATACTCAAACACCTGGACCCACTGACCTAGCAACAAAAGAGGATCTGCAAAAAATGAATCCAGAAATAAATTCTCAGATAATAGCATAGACTGTGCTCATAGTGCAAGACATGATTAAGAAATCTAGAGAGTAGCTAAGGAACATGATGGACTCCCAACAAAGGACACAAATGGAATGCATAAAACAGATGCAAATAGATTTCCAAGAGATTAAAAACTCCATTGAAAGTCTACACAGCAGAATGAGCCAATGTGAGGACAGAATTTCAGATATAGAAGATAAAAATGCAATTAGTGAGGAGGAAAAGAAAAATTGCTTTAAAATTGTAAGGGACAATGAGAAATCAATCCAGCAAGTGCTAGACTTTGCAAAGAAGAATAACATAAGACTGATCAATGTCAATGAAGAAACAGGAGAGAGTACAGATGACATAAAAAACTGTTCACAGAAGTGGTGGCAGAAAACTTCTCAAGCAGGGGAAAAGAACTTGAAATACAGATAAGTGAGGCATATAGGACTCCAACTAGCCTTGATCAAAAAAAATCTACACATAGGCATATAATTGTGAAGATTCCAGAAACCCAACAGAAGAACAAAGTTCTACAAGCAGTTAGAGGAAAGGAACAAATCACATACAAAGGAAAGCCCATCAGAATCACAGCTGACTTCTGAATGCAAACCCTCAAAGCAAGAAGAACTTAGAATGATGTATTTCAAGCCCTAAAAGAAAACAACCTCCAACCCAGATTGATGTACCCTGCAAAACTATCTTTCAAAATTGATGGAGAAATAATATACTTTCATGACAAAGAGCACCTTAGGAACTTCATGAACACAAAACTGGCACTCCAGAAAATTTTAGACAATATCCTAGGAAAAGACAACTAGGATCACAACCCCAGGAAGCCCAGAAGAATGAATCTTTTGGATGCAACAAGAAATTAAATGCGAAGGGGGAGAATCCAACAAACAGAAAATGTCATGACAATGATAAGTCAATATGTTTGAGTTATAACCATCAATGTTAATGGTGTCAATTCACCAATCAAAAGAAATAGACTGGCAGAATGGGTCAAGAAGCAAGATCCAACGATACACTGCATACAAGAAACACACTTAAGTCAAAAGGAAACTCATACACTGAAAATTAAAGGGTGAAAACAATACTCCATGTGATAGGTACACCCCCGCCCCCGCAAAAAAGCAGAAATAGCTATCCTCTTTGCAGATCAAGTGGATTTCAAATGAAAATTGGAAACACTCTGGTCCCAAGAATTTCAGATAAGGGATACTCAACATGTATGTACAAATTTATTGTGAACAAGTGTTTTCATTACTCTCAAGTAAAAATTTAAGAACAGGACTTTTGCTTCTTAACAGTAATACAAGAAATTTCTATACTGTTTCCCAAAATGGTTTTATCATTTTACATTCACATTAGCAGAATTAGAAAGTTCTAATTGGTTCACATCTAAGCTGACATTTGTTCTTTTTTTTTTTTTTGGTACCAGGAATCAAAATTGGGACCTTGCGCTTGTGAGGCAACTGGTGGAACCACTGAGCTAAATCCCCAGCCCTAACATTTGTTCTTTTAAAACTTTTAACTTCATCTCCCTAATGAGTGTATGATTCAATCTTGTTATTGTACTGATTAGTATTTTTCTGATTCTAGTGTTGCACACCTTTCCTTGTGCTATACTGGCTATTTATCATCTTCTTGTGTCTACTTTTTAATTGGGTTGTCTATTAATGAGCTGTAAGAGTTCTTCACATATTCTGGTTATAGGTTATATGCATTATAAATATGATCTCTTTAAGGACTACTTTTCATTTTAACAATATCATTTGAAGTTCTAAATTTTGATGAAATATCATTTATCAAATTTTTTCTTTTATACATCATGTTTTTTATATCCTAGGAAATTCTTGCCTAACCTAAATTCATAAACATTTTCCCTTATAATTTCTTCTTAAAGTTTTATAGTTTTAGTCTTTCATATTTAGGTTCATAGATCTCTTCAAGTTATATTATTATATGGAAATAAAGGGTTGGGATTAATTTTTTATGTACGGATACCAGGTGTTCTAGTGCCATTTGCTGAAAACACTATCTTTTCCTCTGCTCTTGAATTGAGTTTATATTCTATAAAATGTTAATGTTAAATAATATTTCAAAATTCAGTGGACCATATATGTGTGGTTCTATTTCTAGATTTTCTGTTTTATTCCAATGATCTATATGTCTTCCCTTACACCAACACTGTCTTGATTATTGTAGCTTTAGAAGAAGTCTTAAAATTAGGTACTAAATGTCTTCCAACACTGTTTTCTTTTTCATTTTCTTTTAACTTTTCTAGGTCTTTTGTACTCCTACATAACTTTTAAATTTCAATATCCAATTCTTCATTTATACCAAGTATATATAGACCTGAATTTTTATATATACCTTGTGTTTTCTAATCCTGCTAAATTCAAATACAAGTTCTAGGGGTTCCTACAGATTTCTTAGTATTTTCTCTATAGATGATTATTTCATCTACATGTAAAGATTTTGCTTCTACCTTGCCAATCCTATGCTACTTATTTATTTTTATTGCTAGACTATTTTGGTTTGGGCCTATGTTTCAAAGTTTAGTGGACAGATGAAGAGTAGGCGTATCTTTCTTGTTCCCCACCTTAGAGAGAAAGCATTATATCTTCTCCATTCATATAAGGCATTTTTGCTGGAAGTATGGAGTACATGCCTTTGATCTGTTGAGAAGGTTCTGTTCTACTTCTAGTTTCCTGATAGCTTTTACCATGAAGAGGTTTAGAATTTAGTCCAGTACTTTTTCTCCAACTACTGACAGGATCATAAGGCTTTTTCCTTTCTCTGTTAAAATGATGACTTTTGGGGGTGGATCTTCCAATGCTGAACCAACATTGCCATCCCTATAATAAAACCACTTTCTATATACTGCCAGATCTGACTTCTAATAGTTTGTTTTGTTAAACAAATTTCCATCTATGTTCATACTTTTTCTTCTATTATCTTTATCCAGTTTTAGCATTAGCACAATGTTGATTTCCTAAAATGAGGGGAGAAGTCTTCCTTCTTTTTTGTGCTTTAAATGTTTGATATAATTTATCAGTTAAAATGTTTATGAGCCTTCTGTTGTCATATAGGTAGGTTTTCAAGCTAGGAATATACTTCTTTAATAGGTGCTATTCAAATTTTATATTTTCTCCAGAGTTAGCTTCTCTAATTTGACTTCCAAGGTACTTCTTAGAAGTTGTCAAATTTATTTCAAAAAAGATTTTTGTAATATGCTTTCTATATCCTTTTAAATTCTGTAAAATTAAATTCTGTGGTAATGTCTCCTAGATCTTGATATTGTAATTTTAAAATTTATAATTTATATTGTGTAATGGAAGAAAAGGTCTAAAGGAGCAGAGGAAGTGGGAGGGGTAGGGGATAGGAAAGAAGGGAAAAGAAAAAATAATGAGAACCAAGATACTCATGTAATGGTACAAGATCCCAATGATGAATGTAACTGTATTTTATACCTAAAATGTACCATAAATTAATGGGGGAAAAAAGATCTTTTTATGAGGTTTCTTTTTTTTTTCAGATATTCTACATTAATATTTTTAAAGGAAACTTGGGCAAGATGACTCACTTATCAAAAGTCGTAAAAATAATTTTTATGAAGAAAGCTTAAAACTTTTAGCTGATCATTCTAAGCCCTGAATTACTTATTTAAACATTATGGATATTCACCCTACTTTTTTACCCCAAACTTTTCTATTTGCTTTTGTTCAGCTCCTCTTTGTGATAAGAATATTTTCTACCACATTTGGTACTTTTTTCAATGTGAATGACACTGTCAGATTTTGCTTAAACTAAAGTAATACAATTCTGGGTTCAGCTTTTTATCCTATAGACTTTGTCTTGAAATAAGCTAATTATGAGCCTTTTTGTTCCTATCCTTTCATATCAACACATATTCAACTTTGTTTTTATTCTTCCCAACTCAATTATCTTATCAAGTTCTTTTAATTTTACCTTTTCTTAACTTGTAATTGTTTAACCAATATCAGTTTTACCAACTCACCCCGTCATCTTTTCCTGGCATATTTAAATTAACCTATTCACCATCATGGCCTTTAGAATATGAATATACTAACAAGCATTCTGAATTCTCTTGAAATGAGGTCTTCCCATTCTACTTGCCAAAGTCTTTCCATAACTGAAGATACTAAGAACTATACCTTTCATAAAACCTGTTGTAAAGCTCTAATATATATCATAGTTCTTTGGTTAAAGCATGAAAGAGGTCATGATATTTATGAAAGTTATAACTTTTTACTTTCTGGGGAAAATATCACAGACAACAGAGTAATTAGGTCTTAAAAAATCTTTCTGACAATTAAAACTTAAATCATATCTATTGCTCACTTGTGGAATTTCCAAGCTAAAGGAAAGCAGGTAGATTCTTCATGTGGTTACATGGTACATAAAGGCAAAATTACTAACTATAAATTCCTATTTTGCCATGAATTAAAGGAAATTTAAAGAATATAAATATTTGTAAATTCCTCTCTTTTTCTTTGAGCCAGAACAATATGTTATCCAGGATATTATATTAATAACTTATTTTTTCTTTCATCTAGAAAGGTAAATTTAATTTTTTTGGTAAATTTAATTTTTATAACACTGATTTTTATGTTAGATGCCAACATATCCTGTGAATAAGAAGGAAAATTACAGAAGTAAATGAGGATGTCATCACTTGGGAAAAGAGCAAGACTGGAGAATGTTTCAAAGTTTCCATGGTGGTGTATGTCTGTCCATCTGCAAGAACAACAAGATGATTCTTTTCTCAAGAGACAAGAATTATAGGACTAAGTTTCCATAACCAAATTAGTTGTTTTTTATTCTTCTTCCCCAGTATGAGCCTAAAAGAGAGAATCAGAGCTAAGAATTGAAATATTTCATTCTCATCAATTTCTATAGAGTGAACAATCTCACATAAAAGTGGAAGGAGTAGAACTGGTACTATGGAATAACCTCCAGAAGAAATACCCTAAAGACAAATTAAAGAGTTTAGGTTGAAATTAGTAATTTAGTTTAATTACTAATTTGCTTCAAGTTATTGAATAAACTAGCAATCTAAGAAACTTATAGTAATTCCTTCATATATTAATTCATTAATAAGTTAAAATACATTGAAAAATCTATTAGATATTAACAAAAAAACACTGATGTGAATATTTTTAAATATCTGTAAAGATAGAAAACTACTTCACCAAGGTCTTACAATATAAGAGAATATATAAGCATATTGGTTTCTCTTTTTACTTTTATTTCCTTGTTTTATGTTCTTTAGGAAGTAAACCTGCAAAAATGTTTTTAGGTACACAGAAAATTAAAATATCTTTTTATCCCTATAGACGTGTTAGAAAAAACAAAATCAAAGTTCATCTCATACAGATTTCCAACTCCTAACTATTTGGGATTTTAAAGGGGATCTTTCTGTTAGACTGCATTGATGACTTCATTCTAGAAATACAGGTTATCATTTCATATTTAATTCTATACTCACTGAAATTTTACTCCTGTTTTCTGGCTTCTACTCTTTTTTCAGCCTTATCACATAAAAACTGTAGACTGGAACCACTTTTAAAATGAACTCTTTTGGATGCTGAGCAGCAGGGAAGATTGTTATTCATTTGAAGGCAGAAACTTAATCATTTCAGGGTTTCAATTAGAAAAAGCCTAAGGGCCCTCTTTATTAAGATGAAACACAAATTGTATCAAGACATGCTTAATATTTTTATGGGAATATTAAGAAATCTGAGCATTTTAAATACTAGTTGGGAATATGTATAGGCTAGTCACAATCTATGCATAAACTCTAACCTCTATTCCACTAACACTGCATCATATGGTGCTAACTCCTGAGCCACCTTGAAGATTTACCACACAGAATAGAATCAAGAATCCTTGGAAGATGCAGTTCATTGTCTGCAGAGACTTACACCATGACATCTTCTTGTCAATCACCTTTTCAGGTTTTTCTCCCCTTTAGGCAGTTTTTGATTTTTTTGTTTGTTTGGTTGGTTTTGGTGTTTTTTAGAAAAAAAGTTTTAAAAACAGACTGACAACTTTATTTAGGCCTTTATATTTCTACACAGATAAAAATACATATATAAATTTATTTACATATTTACAGAGCCATGTACTTTAGTTGCTAGTGACAGTTTGTGAACCCAAGTAGAAAGAAATCACGACAGTATGACAGTTTGGGTCCGGGGTCTTAATTTTATGTGTATGAAAACATATAGACATATGTCTGTAATTATATCTCTGTATATTTAAAAATTCCAACTTCAAGAAAACACTGTACCTTGATAAAATAACTGAATCTTTTGAGCAGAATTATAAATATGAATGTTTTAAAATTCAATTTATATATAACATAACTTTTTTTATTATTGATCTTATGTGGCTTTATAGGAAAGACAAAACTTCTGCAATTTCAGTTATGGTACAAAGCATAGTTTCATTTTACTTGTTTTGTCTCTTCAAGGGATGTTAAATATATACGTGGTAAAAGTTTATCCAAACTATTTAAAAATATGAACTAGTAAATTCAAATGGAAATTAGCATCATTAGGTTATATGAAGCAAGTTGTAAAGTATTAATGGTTTGGCTTTTGTCAAAGACAGTGTGAGAATGAATTGTCAATACAATTGGAATGATATAAATTATTTTTCTTAAATATTTTAATATATCTAGTTTCTTCATTTTTAAATTATATAATTATTTTTTAGAAATTTCACTGGTGCAATTCTAATTGTCTTCCCTTCTTTGCCTTTTTTCCTATGTAAAGATAGGAAGAAAGCAAACATTTTCCTCTTTTTATTAATACACTAGAATAATTCATGCATGCATTGTCATGTTTATAGCTGCACAATTCATTAGAGTTAAGTCTTAAAGGCAGCCTGTATGTTCATCAGTGGATGAATGTACACAGAGAGTGTTGTGTTTACACACAGTGGAGTGTAGCTCTGCCATAAGAAAGGATAGATAGACTTGGGTCACTTGTAAGAAGGACCATGCACACTGGGAGTATGATGTTGGATGAAATGCATTGGTCACACAAGCTTAAATATTGAAAGGTTTCTCTTGTGTGAAAAGCCTAAATTATAAACAAAGAGCAAAATATAGAGAAAGGGAAGTGGAAAGATGGATCTTCCCAAGCTGAAGGGAATGAGAGATGAAGGGAGCAGGGAACAAGGGGAGGAAAAGGGGATGAACAGGGGAACTGAGATACGTTGTGTGTTTCCATCAACTCAACAGAAGGATTGTAAACATTGCATATGCAAATATTACTAAAATGCACACACACACATTTCACCCTGGTCACCAACATATATGTAGTAGTATTTTTTTTTATTAACAATCAGTTTTAGGATACCAGCAGAGTGGCCTATAATTCAATTAAATCCTGACACTATCTACCTGGACGTCATGTCCAGTCTCAGAGACGGTCTACAATTCAGAGGTCAATTGTAAGTAGTAGATTGTCAACTATATTTCTCATCTCCCAGCTACTAACTCAGGTTTCCATGACTTCCTTCGTGGTTTAAATAATTTGTCAGGTAACTCATAGAACTCAGGGAAGCACTATAATTACAGTTACTCATTTGTTACATAGGATATTACAGAGGATACAGTTGAAATGAGATAAATAAGGCAAAGTATATAGAAGGGATATGAGTTTTCATGTCTTCTCCCCAAACTCTGACCTCCTGGAACCTGGAACCTGAGTGACACAAAACCTCTATTTAGCCCTGCCTTTCAGGTTTTTAGGAAAGTGTCATTACACCAGCCTTATGTATTACATCACTGGACATAGGTAATCATCTCAACTTTCATCCCTACTCCCATTTTGAGAGGTTCCCAGGCAGATGGAACTGAAAATTTTAACCCTCTAATTATATAGGCCCTATTCTGCAACTATGCAGGTGCTCACCAAGTGTATCTCAGTAAAACATCTCATAGGAACACCTCATTAGAGCAAAAGATGTTCTCAACATCCAGGAAATTCCAAGAGATTCAGATGCTTTGTAAGGAACTGAGATAAATACTAAATATTTGAACAAAATATTCCCCTGGCACTCCTCTCTTAAAGGAGTTCAGAAGCACTACGTTAGGAAGTAGGGAAAGGAGGAAAATATATATTCATTATATCATAATATTACACTATCCACATATTTTTAATGTCTAAACACTTGATTAGCAATTCCTTTAGCATACCTTTAATCTGCTTATTTGGACATTTTCCAGTGCTACTATATTTCACTCACAAGTTTTACTCCTTTTACAATTTTTTCCAGAAAAAATATATGTTTTTTCCTAGTCATAGACATCAATTATCAAGAGCTCTGTCCTTAATTCTATTTACAATAACAGAATACAAATTCAAAATTTTGGGGTAACTAAGCACATATTTTTAGAATGTTTTCCAACAATTTAAAAAACTAAGTTTAAATTAGAAAATCTTTGCATAGAAAGACAGAAAATATTCATCACATTGGAAAATAGCAGGTAGTGGATGACTCATCAATTGTGGAATTTGGTCAGGGTTTGCCTACTTCTCAGACCGTCTATATTTTTATATGGAGTAAGAAAGTCATATTCATGGAAATGTATTTTTTGAGAATTATAGAAATATAGGCAAAGAACCTATGATAACTTCTATCATAAGCACATTTTAAATATTAACCATTATTATTAATAATTATGAAAATTTTAAAAGTTTGGAGACAAGAACCCATGGTTTATTTACCATTTCTACTCTAAAAGCAGTTAAGGAGGTGGAGAGCTTTAGCGCAAGTACAGCCTTGTGTCATTTAACCATGGCTCAAGTTTTGGAGACATGAACCTAGGCAATGTCTTTGTTGTATGATCATCACAGTGTTCCTAATCATTCTCAGATAACCATGCCATCACTAAGCATTATAATTTTATGTGAGCCCTGTTGCGTATGTGATCCAACACTGACTAAAATGTTGCTGTGCAGTGCATGCTTGTATTTTATTAAAGGAAAATTTCAGAAAACATCCTACTGGCTAATGAGAAAAGTGAGAGAAGGAAGGGATAGAAGTGTCAGGTAGTTTCAGGAAAAGTTGTGCCATAATGGTGGGTCCAAGTCCAAAGAAAATTTGTTACCTGTAAGAAAGACTTGATACAGTAGACCAAGAGGAGCCCTGCATTGTGAGGTGGGAGCCATTAGGAACAGGATTCTGGGCTCCTGACCCAGGCAGGGCACCAGAAGTGGCCACTGCAAGATGTAGCACATTAGTTCCTTAGTAATAATATCTACTTTACATGGAAGGACACAGGAGAGAGGGGAAAGAAAAGGGAAGTAAAAAGTATTAAGATGGGTTATGCACATGTATCAAATTCCTATGATGAATATAATCATTATGTACTACAAACATGTATGGATAATATTTGTTTAAAATTACATTGCATTTGCCATCTCTAAATATTTCGAGTGAGTAGAGGATAGACCACTTGTTGACTTATAAAAGTTAGCATATAATTAGGCACATGGTTGATACATGTTTATAACTTTCCTAACTTACTTAATTTTCAAAATATATAATATTTATATTTTCCTATCTATATGCATGTTCGAATCCATTAGGCCAGAACCAGTTCTGTGGACAAAAGATGGTGGAGAATTGCCAGATCCTGATAGAATGGTTGTGAGCGGTAGAGAGCTGAACATTCTCTTCCTGAACAAAACGGACAATGGTACATATCGATGTGAAGCCACAAACACCATCGGCCAAAGCAGTGCAGAGTATGTCCTCATTGTACATGGTGAGTTCCTTTTGGAAAATATTAGATGGATTATCTAGAAGGTGATTGAAATTTGTCAAGATCTTTAGAATAATAAAATTAAAAGGGTTTTCTTTTTCTTTCAGAAGGATGTCTCATAAGTATATCTCCAAAATTTTCATTTAGTATGTTCCAAGACATAGTAATAAAATGAAATCAGAGCACACAATTTTTTATTGCACAAAGCTTCTTATTTAATTATTTAATTTTAGGTGGTGCTTAGTAAATTGTATTAATAATTATCTTCAAATTTTATTAATGAATGTTTTAGTCATAATCTAGAATCATAAAAACTATTACCTTTAAGCTAATTTCAATTGAATTATAAAAATATATTTGATGCTATAACTGAGTACAAAAAAAAGCTAGGTTGTCATTGAAATATAGCACAGGAGGAGTTTTGTATAAAATGTTGATGATTAATATCTTATAAATAATAATTTGAAATTTCTGTAGACATTTTTTCTTGACAGCATTTTTTCACAACTTATTTGATTATAACAAAATATGTATGAGTGAAAAAAAACACAAATTTTGTCAACCTCCAAAACTCATAGTAGTTATCCATGGTATAGCTTTAATATACTGTTAGATGAACCTGACTGTTTATGAGATTGGTATTACAATAAATAAAATCAGACAGGATTTTTAAATGCAGTTTTTTTCAGCATTTATTTTATATATGAGTTTACACTATGAAATCTCCAAGAGAAACTCTGAGCGAATATAACAATTTCTTCACATGGTTCACAGAAGAAAACTTCTCTGAGAGTATTATTCTATGTATTACTACAAAAGTATAAGCAGTATTGTATAAAACAAAGTGCTGTAATAAATCTAGTGGATCTTAGAAATTATGAAAAGAATGCATTTATTTGATGTCTTTCCCATGAATCTAATAGCATACTGTAAGAATCATGGATTAGTTTTATAGTTTTCTAAAAAATCTAGGGAGTCAATCCTAAATCTTTGCAAATGAACAATTAATCTGACTTACGTATTTTTCAAAGTCCTTATTTTGCTGTGATGCAGGCAAGTATTAAGGAAAAAATATGAAGTCATTATATAATATTACTGTGTTTATGTTAGTTTTACAAGGTGTTTAAATTTTTAATACTACATTTCTAAGGTAGGCAAATAAGGGCAAACAGGGAATCCTCATCACATATGAACATCTGGAAAACAGTGAGCTGAGTTTAATTTCTAGTATCTCAAGAATGGTGCAAATTTCAACTCTGGAAAAGATTAACCTAATGGAATTAGAATGATAAATTGGAGTTATTGCGGTAAACCTGTGTAGGCAATCCTTGCCATCCTTCCTGCCAGAGAGGATGTAATAACCACTGGGTATGTCAAGATGACAAATTTACCCTTTATAGCAGAAGCCAAGAGTAGTTTCCTCTTTAAGTCATCCGAATGTTTAGAACATGTTGCCACAAAAGTTTAGTCTATGTGATTCACTCTAAATTCTCTGAGTTTCTTTCACCTAGCATTCACTGACAACCTAGAGGCATGTTGTATAGTATGTCACCTTGCATTGAAAGCAATACAATATAAAAAATACAGAGAATTAGGAAGTGACAGAAGAAATAAATACTTAGATGAAAAGTATGTCACTTGGTTTTTTAAAAATAAATCCAGTGGCGAAAATTCATATACTTTCCCAGTGTTTGCAAGCTAGTCAACAGCATGGCTTCTAAATAGCCAAGCTACCTTTAGGTAGTTGACAGTTGACATATTTCTAATAAATACTTCTCTACGCACTTTGTAGGAAGTCATTTTTGGCTTTGCCTTTTGAACTCCATTTCATCAAAAGCACCCCATAGATTAATGCTATTCATGCTGCTAGATAAATGCAGTGGAGTTCAACAGTAGTTTACCTAGGATTATTGACACAGGTAATGAGAGGCTCGATGAAGTAATGAAACCATATTACACTGTTTAAAAAGGGCTCCAATTGGGTTCATTACAAACTAAAGTTCTTTTTCCCCTTAGCACAAAGAATATAATGTTTCATTAGTCACTGGTTGTATAAATATAAAAGCTACTCTCTTCTGTTAATGCTTTGACTGTTCCAAAACCACACTAAATGATGAAGTTTGGGTGGCATTTCCATCTATAATGGATGCTGTATGCATTTTGGAATGGAATGATAAGCGATCTTTTGTGAGGACTTTACCCTTTCATCTTTTACACCAAGACTGATTTTACATTCGATGTGATAATTTAATATAGCTGTAGCATAGAGGGTTTTTCATGAACTGAGGCTCATGTCTAAGTCTACTACAGTTGCTTAGGTTCTACTGATTCTTAACTTGATAGAAATCTGAGCACTTTGTTGTGAAATCATCTAGTATCTAGTTACCGTCCTACTGACTAGATTTTATTGTTTGAGTGTCAGTGGAAATGCATTATTTTAAATATTACAATATTTAGTTATTATTAGCACTGATTTTTTTGTGGAAGAATGCAGTGGAAGAATTTCCCTATCCCTAAATATACCTTTGAAAATTTTAACATTAGGACTACAGATGATAGAATAAAACTGCCAGTCTAAAATTCAGCATCAAACAAAAGGGTAACAAAAAACAACATACAAACAACTGCAAGGTAAAAAAATTTAGCTATGTAATATTTACACTGTAGAGGATTCACTAGAAGAGGAATGAGCACTTTCATTAATAAACTTGTG
Source organism: Heterocephalus glaber (assembly GCF_053883595.1). Taxonomy (NCBI): domain Eukaryota; kingdom Metazoa; phylum Chordata; class Mammalia; order Rodentia; family Bathyergidae; genus Heterocephalus; species Heterocephalus glaber. The sequence goes on from NW_028258138.1 coordinate 38,463,263, forward strand.
AGTGGAAAATTAACCTATTAAATTAGTAGCCTATTTATACTATTTAATTCATGTAAGCATAGTCATTTCTTTTTGTTTGTTTGTTTTTTGTTTTCTTTTGTTTTTTGAGGCAGGGTCTTGCTGTGTAGTTCAGGCTGATCTTGAACTCTCTATGTAGCCCAGGCTGGCCTCAGACTCACAGCGATCCTCCTGCGTCAGGCTTCTGAGTGCTGGAATTACAGGCATGCTCCACCACGCCTGGCTTTGTATATATTTTGTATTCTTATAAAAGTGTTAAGGTTTCTTACTATCACTGTTATTGTGTTATATATTTATTTAGAAACATCATTCATAATTAACTTGCTTTGTAATATTATGTTTGCATTGGATAACTGATCGAGAGAACAGTTCATTGATTCAGCAAACAGATATTTAGTGATTACCTTTTGAGTGCAGAGACACTATGAAGTAAAGGTGAATGGCATTCAAGAAGACTATAGTTTAATATGGAAGAAAATTTATGCACTGAAATAATTATACCACAGAGTAGAAAAAGCTACCTTGGAAGACAGTCACACAATCATGTAAAAGATCACAGATTGCAAATGTAGTCTGAGTGTTTAAAATTTTTAAAAATGGTAAAAGAACATGTGTTTTCTTCATAAGAAAATGACATACATCATAAGTGAAAGTATCCAGCACAGTACCAGGTACATAGATACACGATATCTACTAACACAAATCTAACACACAATACACAAATCTAACTAACATTATAATATCACCAGTGTCATTATACAAAGGCCAGCTCAACCCCAAGTCTTCCTGAAGAATTTCATCCAATTTACTACCACAAATCTTCCATCAAAAGTATTCAGACCACAAAGCAGTGTAACACTACTGGAAGATTATATATATATATATATATATATATATATATATATATATATATATATAAATTCTTGATATATATATATAAATTCTTGTTAAGGAATAGGGAAAATGCTAAAAATTAAACTTTATAGCAAATTAATACCATCACAGTAGGGCTAAAGTTGTGATCTGCCTTGTTTCTCTAATACAATATCAAGTTCAGAGAATTTAAGTAAAATTTCTTCTCCCCAAGCAGATTATCCAGATCTGTATTCACCTGTTACGGAGAACATAGCCGACACCTATTTATCACATGAAACGTGGCCACAGGAAATTGCCACTAACTTTAGGCTAATCTTATTTGTGATCAATTGATTAAAATTTTCCCTTTCGAAGGTGTCAGAAACATATGGGACTTAGGAAATTTTGAGAAAAGTTTTCTACAGAGAGTGACAAACACAAACGTCCACATTTCTCAAATCTGACCCTTCTTACTTCTCAACTTTCTCCATGTTTTTTATTTTTCTTTAAACTCATATTAGAGAAGTTCATAACCATTCCTCCAAATACAATTATAAGACGGACGAAGATACTGGAACTTTCTTATGTCTCTTCTAGCCACAGTGCCCTCTTTAGGATATATAAAGGAATATGATTAGACTAGTGGAAAAATTTGACTAGATCATTACTCTTTCCACCAGCAGTTTTATTATCCCAGGTGCAGATTGCAGGCTAGAACGGCAGGGAGTCACATCAGAGCTTCAGTGGAGAGCTCAGGTTTCTGACAGTTATAGTGAATTTGAGATGCATTATTCCAGAAAGCTTTTCATGATATAACACCTCCTTCTTCAAATTTATGTGTATTAAAATCATTTTACCACTGCTCTAACTTATTCTATTAGTTCATTATTTTTTCCTTGAATAAATAAGATTTTAAAGAATTCATTAATTATCTTAGCTCTTGCTATTCTGCCTTTGAATGAAGTTAGCCATTAAAACCTTTCCACATTTTAATTTTACGCTAATTTTCTTTTCTAGAAAATTGCATCTTTATTCTCTATAAGTAGTATTATGATTGTATACAGTGAGATAAAATAAAACTTTTCTTGTTTTTCTGTACTGCCAGTTTATCATAGTTGCTGTATTGCAATCTCTAAAATTTACGATGTGTTTGTCCATCTATGTGTCTATTAAAATAAATGCTGATGAAAATTATGGTAATTTATGATTTTAATATTTCCATGATAAGTAACTTTAAAAGCAATACATACATAGAATGGGACCCTCACATTTTACTGTTATTTGGTGAGAACAATTATAAAAAGAATGCTTTGAATTTTAAAAAATGTATGATAACAATATGATTGCTAGAAACGTCTATGTGTTTTTGGTTTAATGAATGGTATGAAGCTATTAAATGTGCCTTTTGAGCTTTAGAAAATAATAAGACTTACTTTCACTCCAATTTTATTAATAATAAATATAAAAAATACTCAGATACAAAAATCTGTACAAGCAAATATACAGACTGACTATTGTTGAAAGCCAAGCTTCCAAGTTCTGTAGCTCATTCTAGCATATATCTCATCCAGACAGTAGGTAAAATGCAGGCACTTTATCTATCCTAGGTGCTGATTCTCCACTGCAAATAACTTGCTACCATGTAAGAGAAGCGAATTGAGTCATGGCGGGGGGGACTTTTAATTTTAATAGACATTTCTAATGCATCTGTAGTCTCTTCCAAATACTTAAAATGTATTCACAAAATAAACACAATTTCAGGTTCATTAGTTCACCTTCAGTGTAGCAAAATAATATGTATATGCATGAATATTTTCATAATTTTGAAATAGTTTAGGAATATCATAAGGTAATATTTAAATTTGTTTTCAAACATATCATCATATAACTAAGCAACTATGGTGATAATAGAAATATCCTTATTACAGGGACATATCTTTCACATATTCATATCATGATTAGAAATATTTTGGAAGCTAATGAGTACTCATTATAATAAAATGAAAACATTATTTCTATGCTTCATAGAAAATGTGTAACTAAAAAAGTTGGAAGATTTTATAACATGAATCTATTATTACAGTTATCCAGAAACAAAAAATTGGAAACATTGGAAAGCTACCTAAATTTTTTGTTTAGTTGTACTATTAGGCCAGGTGATCCTTCGGATCATGATGGAATAAAAAGAGTGAATATTTGAGCCCGTATCAGTGGGTGTGGAGCAGGAAAGAGAAGCACGGATAATGGACAGATGTACAGCCTAGCAAACATTAAAAAGGGATTCAACTAAAATCTGTTCCTTCACATAGAAACAGACCTACCAGTTGGTAAATTAATTCTGTGGATTCATAATGAGCATTTTTCCTTTGGAGCAGCTTTCTTTAGAAGCATAGTTGGAAAATATATGGTGTAAGAAGAAAAGGGTAGAAAAGATATCCATATGGAGCAACAAACAGTTCGCTAATGGAAGAGCTCTAGGTTGCTGCTCTCATCTCTGGTTGAGAGTTTCCAGGCAGTAACTAGTTGGATGATTCTTAAAACAGTGCTTTCTTTAATCTTTGAGATAAAACATCATTTCTGGACATGAATACGTAGAGAAAGCTCTGATACCTGTAGGAAAGGTGTACCTCTGACTGGATGAATATGCTGTTGAACTCTGCAGAGAAAAGAGGGATGAAATAAAACAGTGGTGACAAGAATACCATTTGCTTTATAAGATATTTAAAAGGGCATGTGTGTGGGCATACTCAATATGGAGTTGGACCTGGATTCCATGTCTTCGTTTTAAGCTGAGCATGAAGTGGATAAATTAAGGTTTCAGCTTTCACAGTCAAAATTTCACAGGGATATACCATTTTGAAATAAATGTTCCTGCAGGTCTAGTTAGACCCCTTGCTAAAGTATGGATAGGAAAAATCTTTGTTTCTGCCTAAGAGAGAAAAGGGTATATCATTCAAAAATTTCATCGTACAACACAATCTTTTTTTGCACTTTTTATATATAATCTTTTCTTTTAGCTGTATCATTATGGTTTAGTCAATGGAGGGATAGAATCGATGACATTCAGATTAGATTTGTTTATGTGGAAATACGTCTTGGCTGTACCTTTACAAAAATTCAGAGTCCTTCTATCCACATATATGTGCATTAATTGGCTCATTTGTTCGAGAATTCAAGCAATATGTGATGGCTCATGAGTGAAAAATTCAGCAGTAGTTTTCAGGAAAAAATGGCATATCTAAACAGACAATATAGAATTTAAATAAATCTGCCTTACAGCTTGTTACAGTGCAGTTTTCACAAACACTGTAGCAACATTTTATGTACTTGTTTTAGAATCTAAGAACTATCCTTGATTCCTCTTTTCTCTCACCAGCAAATGTTGTTAGTATGCTTCCAAAACATGCTCCACTGTGCCCATTTCTCTTGATCATCCTCTCTGTTTTAGATATTGAAATATTTTCTAATGACCCCCGTTTCCTTGACTAAATCTACTTCCTACACAACTGAAAAGTATAAACCTTTTACGTTTAATCCTTCACATCTCTTCCCCATTTAAATTACCTGAAGGCATTTCACCACGCTTAATGTAAAACCCAAACCCTCATTACTCTACCAAGCCTAATCTAGTATGGTTTCCACTTCCTATGTGTGTGGCATCTCTTAGCATCCTGCACATATTCACTTCTGTCTCTTTGATCCTCTTTCAACTCATCTAAGACATCAAGCTCTTGTCCTTTTTTAGGACTTTGTGCTTGAATACTTATGCAAGGAGTGAAGAATAATGCTGTCAGGAATGCCTTATCAGAACTGACTCTTGTCATTCAAATCTCAGATTAAATTAGTCTTCTTAGAGAGGTCCTTTTGTCCACACCTATCAAAAAGTAGTTCCCAGTCCCACATCACTTCATTTTAATTTTCTACAGGACATTTATTCTTATTTGACTTATCACAGCTATTTATTTGATGTCATTTTGGTCAATAAAGGGCTGCTGGTACAAAACTGCTCTCATAGTTTTAAAATAGAGCTGAAAAATTGCTGTCACTTAATGGTACTGGAAACATCAAAACATCATAGCATAATGAGTTCCTCACTTGTATGTGGTGATGCTCATGTAAACACACCCAATGCTCTCCAGCTGTTAAGAATATGACCCATACAAGCATGTGCTTGATAATAATAATGACTGCATTGCTTGCATATTGACATAGTACACTGTTATCATTTTAGAGTGTAATCCTTCTGCTTATTGAAAAATTACTGTAAAACAATATGCCATGACTTACCACCAGCAGCAGCCACCTCATAAGTCTTGTTTTAATCAGAAATTACATCAAATGACTGACCTCTGTCATGGAGATTTGTGAAAGTATACTGTATAGTGTTCTCAAAATATTAAAATTTGTCTAAATATGTATTTCTTAGAATGTTTCCTTTTCATGATGCAGCTGATGACTGTATAATCTATGTGTATACATATGCATATTATATGTATATGTACTTATACTTTGGAACATATTTTACATCCTCATAATGAATTATGATTTCCTTGAAATCAGTGATTTTGTGTCTTTTTATCTATGAACTCCTAGTTTTTAGATAAATAGTAAGCAATTAATAAACAGTTCTTTGATGATTAAATTTCTCTCACCCTCTCTCCTAAACAGTAAAAATTTAATTGAATTAATTATTTGGATATGTTAATATATACATACATATATCATACAAATGCAACCATGTTCACATATATACAAGCATATACACATATATATTTCTGTCTATGGATACAAGTCCCTTTACTCCTGAGAAAAATCATTGTAAAATATGATATCCCATGGTTACCAAAATAAAAACTTTATAGCTTTTATGATATAAAGGGGAAAAATGTATTTACTTCGTGTCTTTGTCACTTTCTTGTTAATGAAACACAATACTAGACATCTACAACTTAAGGAGGAGATGTTTATTTTACCTCTGTGGTCATCCGGCTCCAAGGCAAGCATGTAGTGGTGGAAGGGCCTGGGCAGAGGAAAAATACTCAGATCATAGTGACATGAAAGCAGAAAGGAAAGAAAACAGCCAGGTAGGGAAATAAACCTTTCCAGGTCACTTGTCCCTTTACCCATGCCTTTTCCCATCCAATCCTCACATCTAAAGGCAATTATATATTCACTATGATTCAATCACCTTCCAAATGAGTATTCATTTATTGCAATATTAAATGTATTTGAATGCATTTCATTTCCTTTTAACACTTGGCAACCAACAAACATGTATGTGAAAGTTAGGTTTCACTAAAATTAGTTCTGTGCAATACTTTCCAAATGCAGTTTAATGACAATTTTTCAACTTTTGTGAGGATCCAGCTCTTCTTAAATTTAAAATCTATTATTTAATACATTATGTCTTAATAAATAGTAACAAAGATTGGTGATATTTCCAGATTATTTTCATTCAAAATATGATTTTTATAAGGAAATACATATTTTACCAAAGTATAATCCTTCTAAATTGATAAATTCTCTTAGTTATATCTCCTGGTACTCTCTTCACCATCAACAAAGGTGGAGCAGTTTAGTTATAATCAAGATTCAGGAATTCACTTTATCTTCTATGGAATTTATGTGTTAAAAACTAGTGGATTAGGGCCCGGGAGTTTAGCTCAGTGGTTCTGGCGCCAGCCTCAGAAGTGCAAGGCTCCGAGTTTGATCCCCGGTCCCCCCCCCCAAAAAAAAAAGTGTATTAAAGATGAGCATGAGAAATATTTCTAGTAAGCTTCATGTTGAGAAATCTATATAGGGACATCAATCTAGTATGAGTTAAATTACTCATTTACAGAATGAAACATGGGTACTTAAAAGTAGTATCAAATGAGAAATTTAAGAGAGATTTTAAATATAAGCATGTTATATTTAAATGTAGGTGGGTAGTAAGCCTAATTTTATATCCTAAATATTGACTTTTAGGTTATCTTTAAGATTTTTAAGACACACAAATTTATCCTAGCATCGCAAGAGGAAATCTAACACCACATGTAAGTTTATATCATTTCAATTTGAATCTAAACCAACATCTTTAAGAATTCTTTGTATCTCTTAAATTCATGTTAAAATATATAATTTTTTGGCTGAAAATACTTTGCTTTCAGAAGATTATCTGTGATCTACCACTGGTCGAAACCTGGTCTGAAAAGTTTTATATAAATAATCAAGTCCAAGCTTTTCAATTTTTAGATTAGGAAGCATAGATGCACAGAGAATAAATAATATGCAAAATGCTTTTCAGCTATTTCATCAGAGAGCCTATATGAAAAGTCAAAATATCTGGGTTCCTCAATCAAGGTTTTTCTAATATATCACACTCCTCATTTGTATATTCAGACTTGAATTAAGATTTTTTTAAATGAATGACACAGTATTATCCCATGGAATCAGCTAATTTAGGTAAAATTCTTTTAGGAAAAATCTCAGATACTGGTGTAGGTAAAGGATATAAGATTATTCATGTCAAAAGCATTTTTATTTTACTTTAAATCTCACTGTACTTTTATCAGATTGGAATGTTAAAAAAACATTTCAAATGCATGTGCTTTTTCAAATAACACATTGGTTTTATTCATAATTTTTTTTGTAATTGTCACCTATGGCTGAAATTGCAGCACTTTTCATTTTTTAAGAGTAGCTTTTTATTATTATTGTATAACGATTCCATTTGGTATCAGGAAGCCAGTGGAAGCTACCATAATGATGGATGGGAATTTGTTCAAATCTTATTTTGCAAAAAGTTCCTTTTTATGAAGCACCTGAGGTTCCTCTATGACTCTTAAAAAGTCATGCAGTGGTGCGTTGAGCCATGTGAACCTGGAGGTTGTCATTTAGGTAAGAGCCTCACTGTTGCTATCCACTTTTTTGCTCTAATCCAAATAGGCTGCTACATGTAGCTGAATGTATTGGGAACAGATAAACATCCTTCTTCTCTTGCTCAGGTAAAAGCAAATACAGCCAATTTTCCTCTTATTATTGCTCCCGGTGGAATTAACAGTAAAAGATTAAGGATGTTCTTCTTTTTTTTGGTACCAGGGATTGAACTTGGGTCCTTGCGCTTGCGCAGCAGGCGACAAAACTACTGAGCTAAATCCCAGCCCTAGGATTTTCCATTTTTTTAAGATAAAGAAATGTGAATACTTTCTAATAAAAAGGTACCCTTTAATATTTCTATTATCCATAGAGTTCTAATCCTTATGCATCTTCACTAGTAACTCTTGTTTTGTGTTGATTACCCTGTGACCATGCTGGAGTGGAAAGAGTTGTTAGTAACATACAGCAAGAATTAAACATATGGATTCCACACTACCTGGTAGCAGTTTTGCTCCCTATTTGAACACTAGTCTTTGGAGAGAAACAAGCAGCATGGGCTTCTGGGGGCTTTTTAGACCTAATTTTGCTTTGAAAATCCACTCTGAATGCCATTTTTAAAAAGAGAAACTGCCACAAAACAAAACAGGTTGACAAGTTAGAAATTATTGTGCACTGCATTTGTAGAGAACTGAACATACCTTTAACCTGAAAAGCTCGTTATTGGAAAAAAGGTGCTGTACCACTCTGCAGTTTATTGTATACAATGCTTGTTGAAACTGATTTCATTCTGACAGGGTTATATGGGATCGCTTGTGCTCTAATAAGCTCCAATAACAAAGTGTGGTTGCATTTTTTTATTTCCTTCATTAGAATGAAAAGAAAGAAACCCTTTTCTATGATTTTTAATTGGATGATCTGAGTCAGAGCATAAACACTTTGAAAAACATTGAAAATCTTCATTTAGAATGTTTTTTCGGGATGCTGGATTTTTATTTTCTGTAGTAATAATTTAGACTTGCTGGGCCTTAACAAGACTTACTAAAATTCACCTCACACATGAAAAATAAGAGGGAAACTTTTTGTAGTGATTTAATCATATATTAGGCTGGGTTAGTGATATATCCTATCTATTGGCATTTTCATTATCATCAGTAGTAGCATTTATAAAGCATCTGCCTAATTCAGCTAGGTTCCCTTAGGAAGCACACAAGTATACCATGGATATATTTTTATGTTTTTCACAGAAAAAATACAAGCAATGCACTTTAATAAGATGAATTTTGACTCTCACTTTTTAACCACTGATTTCACAAGCAGCCTTGGTACATATTGTGTACTATATTATTAACAAGTGTTTAAAAAATAAAATTTATATATTCAGTATAAAAATTAGTACAAATTTTAAAGTGTTACTATAGTATAACATATATGTTTTGACTTCTGCTTTCCACCAGAAAAGAGAGCAGTCAATAGCCAGTGGGATACGCATAACTCTCAAATTGCTAGCACACTATGGATACAAGCATCATAGTCATGGGGCACTGCTGGGATAGAGTGAGGAAAACAGTAGCTAAAGTGCGATGGATAGTGAGAGTGAAAAGAAATTCTTTGAGACTTAGTGGGTAGAGTCAGTCTTCACAGAGCAGGGAGAAATTAGGCTGAGTCGTGACAGCAGCATTTTACTAGGTGCACCAAGAAAAAGGAGCTATTCTGTGATAGAAAGCTAATGAAGAATTGGGTCAGAGTATGCTTGTTCTAAGGTAAAGTGATATTTTAAAAAAAACAAAGACAGAGTCTACTATTTGGTGAAATACACCTAGACTCAATTGTGATATAACATATAGTAACCACGTATACTGGTGTCTCCATAGTTCTTATAAGTGGAGAGAAGGAAGATATTAATTCATTGCAGCATTGGATGACAATTTACAAATGAGAACCTATTTAAATTAGGAGTTGATTGATGGTCAGGAAAGAGAAAAACTAATATAATAACTTGGGATGCATGCTAATGTTATGTTATGACAGCACAAAATATAGACAAAACAACCTCCGGCATTTGTGCCAAGGGCAGATTTCCTCCCATGTACTGAGCTTAAACATGTTCCTTATGGTACTATGAGAAGTAAAGCAAAGAAGCCAGGTGTATACACTCTGAGTACCTCCACTCCCTGTTATCACAGGAAAACTCCAGTTTGCAGCTGCCTTAAAACATTGGAGTGTGGAAGTCTTCATGTCATAGTCATGTGGGCTGAGCAGGAGAGATAATGGGCTAAATGTTATCATAATAAGGTTTAGTCGTGATACTTGAACACAGTTTTTACTTTTCTTGTTCAACAGTGTTGTTGTTCAAGCTGAAATTGTGACTTAACAGGTACTACATTTTTATAGAAATAATCTGTGGTATTTGCATTATATTCGTTTTGTACCACAACATTCACTTCTTGAATACATTTTGCAGCTTAGAATTTGCCTGCACTAACGTGCAGTTGTTCAATTGACTAGATTTAGTAGTTCTTTCTGACACATAAAGACTCTAGAATTTACCTTTTACATGATAAGAGTGCTTTATGTATGCAACGGATGAAAAACATAATTCATAATAATTCACAACATGCATAGGAAAAATTATAAGCAGTTATTTTCATGCATTGGAACCATTATTTTTCTGTGTCCTATGAATAAAAATGTTCATATTTGTCCATTAAAGAAACCTGTGCATTTGTATGTGTGCTTCTATAAAAGATTCATAATTCATCACCTAAAAGTTAAATACTTGTACACAAATTATATAACCCATAATTATATAATAATGTATATGCATAATTAATGCATGGACATAGAATAGTATGGATTATATAAGTAGTATATATAATGTTATGTATTACATACACCATATACATTTTTTAAATTTAGTAAATGAATCATTGAATTCTACAAAATCAAGTGAAAATGAAGAATTCATGTGGAGACATGGAAAATGTCAACCTTAAGTCAGGCTCACATTTCTTTCAATGTTCCAGATAAGATGAGCAAATATTAGGTGCTACATGGTAGGAGATATAAGGACAGATTTTTCTGGAGATATGAAAGAGCAATATAATGACAGTGGGGTGGTAAAAGGATAGAAAATGATCAAGATATGTTATATACATGTACTGATTCTCTGAAAGAATAACTATTGTATTATGCATTTTCAACCTGCACTAATAATAAAAATTGCTAAAGGAAAAGTAGACTGTGGTCTTGAAAATTTACTTTCAGAAAATAAACATTGTATTTATCTTGAGGATAAAGACAGATTTTTTGATAGAAAGAAAATCTTTACTTCTATAATAGTTACTTGACCCTTTGAAATAAGTTCTGTTTTATAGATCCCCTAGAATAGTTGTACGTTAATAATACTGTAACAGATTTATTTGGTAAGTTATTTATTGATCTTCTAATTTGTGCTGGAGTTTCAAAACTAAACTGGGCAGAGTTTTCTTCAAGGACTAGTTGCCAAGTCAGGAGTCAGGAGACTAAAATTAGAGCAAGTAAAAAGTTTAATTAGAAGGTAGAAATTTGTATACCGTTCTTAATCTTTCTGACAATTTCAACTAATTCCAATTAGATTTATGTTGTTTAATTATAATTGATTGAATCTTGTAGAACTTAATATGTAGGTTACTTCAGCTTTTACCGTCTCACAGTGGAATTGAAATAATTGAATGAATGTGAATAAATGATAAAAAGAAGCAATAGGATGAAGGAACCTTATGATTACAGGAAAATATTTAAAAAGTTTCAAAACACAGGAAACAATTAGCTGGTGGCAGTTAAAAATATGTAACAGTGACTGGAAGAGATTTCCTTTTGAGAAGTCACTTTCTAGATCTGGTTTTTCTATTGGCCAAAGCACTTTTACCAAATTGCTACCAGCCAATTTGATTTTAGCCTCATGTATTTAAGAAGGCAGAGAGGAAGATGATTCCAAGGAGAGAATCAGCAGCTACACTGTCTGCCAACAATGATTTGTAAGATTATATATCTGGACATTTAAAAATATTCTGGGAAGTTCAATTATTACAACAACCCATCCTTTTAAAATCTTTCAATTGTACTCCGGGGGAAATAACACATGTTTAATTCATGTTGACACTTTAGGGAATCAGGAGAGGTTTTGGTTTACAAAAGAATGCACACTCACAAGATTTGAAAATATGTAGACCCCAAACAATTCAGAATTTCTATTCTTGTTATGGAATAAAGAAAAATTAAAATAATGTTTTCTTTTGGCTAAACTAAAATAAACAAATGAACAAAAAGAAAACCTTGTTACTTGTATTCCAGTTTTTAACAATAAGGTGATACAGTAGATTTTGAAAGGTTGTTTTCTTACTCGGATAATATTTAAAGTAGTACTCTTTTAACCCACTGTCTGATATTTTACAACCTGTGACAATTGTGGAGATAGCAGAAACTTTACATGGGGTTTTAAACTAATATTATTATTTAATCTTGTATTTGACAGCTCTGGAAGATATAGACCTTTCCATTTATTAAATGTGTATATTTTGAGATTCTAATGAACAAATGATTTTGCTAACAAAGATTGTAGTATTTTCTATTTTAGATAACTATAAGTTTAAATTATACATGTCTATTCTTAAATTTAGAAGCTATTCATTACCTTCAGTTTGTCAAAACTAAGAAAGCTGACTATGAAAGAGCATAAAAATTAGCAAGTGAGAAGGATATGAGCAAATATACATAATATTTATTCATTTACATTACTGCTAAAGTCTCTTCTACTTTATGATTATGGTAAATTGCACTCCAGGCAATACCCATTTTCTCTAGTGATTAATGTAGCACTGTTGCGTTTTCAGAGGTTGTTTTCTTAATTTGACTGGCCAGGAATCATTTTCCCTGTTGAAAAACAGGTGTAAACATCAATATTCAAGATAAGAGAGTGATCTCATGCTGCTTGCTGGTGTCTCCAATGTAGTGAATTCAGCAGGTAGAGTCTGCAGCTTGAGTAGGGGCATTTATCAGAAGTAAAGAACTGGAAAATGTTTGGTGTGACTCAAAGACTTTTACTGAGAGACTGACAGGAAACCTTTTAATAGCAAAATAATCTGCCAAGCACTCTGTACGTATAAGGGCTGTGTGACAAACATGTGAAATCAAACTCCAGCACAATAATTATAGGTAATTTAAGAACTGTTTCTAATTTTCTCACTGTGTAAATGATATGCCTTACCACTCAAGACAAGATTTGACTCTCTGGGGATCTTCCTCAGGTTCTCACAGCTTGACTCTGGCTCTATTCTTTCAACATTCTCTTTGCTAGAATTCACATTTTCCACTGGTTTGAGTAAAAGGAAGGAAGATTTGGGCATTAAGCACTAAGCCATTCTTTTTGTTCTGTATTTTCTTTGTATTTGAATCAGTATATTAATTTTTGGCAACTGGATTAATTATGGATTGCAGATTGAAAATTATAGTTCGATGTTCAATGACTTCCCCTAGGTGTGCAATATTAAAATAAGTCATAGAACTTTCAGAATATTGGGTTCCATGCTAGTTGACTCAATACTTGTTAAAGACTCCTAGGTACTGCAAAATTATTAGAAGGCGTTACCATCTTTTTGGGGTAAGAATTGCAAGACTGAAATATACATTAACATCATTTGTGAGAACAGAAGAAGCAAAATAACAACAATAATAACAACTAGCTTCTTTTGTTTGTTTGTTCGTTTGTTTCTAAAGATTGCTTTTTCCCTATTACCTCTCATTATTTCCCTAAAAGAAAAAAGTCCAAAAGCATTTAACTAGCATAAACATATCCATCCTTAACATTTCTTTAATCCTATATGGTGGTATTTGTGTTATTTCTGTATGTGTTGTTGTTTCTTTATTTCTTTGACAAAGCATGTATTTTTTTTATTTTACTTATATGTATTTTGCTACTGCATGTCAAACTTTTCAAATGACTCAGTGAACAAAGGAATTCTTGTCATTTTAATTTCACTTTAAATATCGTAAACAATCTGCTTATTCCCAAACATAGCTCCAAGATTGTGCTTTGTGATGGAGCATGAAAAAGTGAAAAAAATGACAGAATCTGTGTGGTACAGTTTTGTACCCTATATTCTGTTCAAGCTTGTAAATGCTAAACCTAAGTAAGATACATGTATTTATTGTTTGAAGCATTTGTATTTTCTTTTGTTTGCATGATATGATTTTGTTTTGTATTTTGTTTTTTTCCACTCACCAGATGTTCCCAACACTTTGCCTCCCTCTACTATCATCCCCTCCCTTACCACTGCAACAGTCACAACCACTGTAGCCATAGCAACCAGCACAACCACATCTGCAACCACCAGCTGCATAAGAGGTACAGTATGCTTCTCTGCGTAATAGCCTGGAAAGCAAAATAACTGGAGGTATGGAGGTTTTTAATAAGAGTAGAATAATTGAGAACCAATTTTTCTTAATGATTAGAAGTAATTAACTCACCTAAATTGCTATCCATTAGGACTATTGAAATATAATATGAGACAATATGATATATTTACTTTTTAGTGCCACTTAATGGCTAGTATGACTATATTGCAGAACATAGATTAAAATATATGGGGCTCTATAATGTTAATCAAATTTAAAAAGTGAATATGAGTCAGTTTTATTATCCCTTGAAATGTAAACAAGGTGTTCAAGAATGCAGAGGTAGCTTTTGCTTTTCAAGACCCTAGGATAATATTATTGACTTGATATTGCTCTACAAATAGATGACAATATCTACAGTGTTGAATCTGTTCTAAAATGGACAAGTTCATGGAGTCATTGTCACTAAATAGAATTTTTGAGTAAATATTACAGTTATATGTCATTTAAAATTATTTGCTGAGTGACTTCTTATTACATTAGTAGAGCATTCTAAAATGAATATTCTAGAATTTTCCAGAGCAATAGGATTTATTATTTGACTCCATGAATAATTCCTGGATTTAGTATTCACTAAGCATTGTTGTTTTAAAAATGAAGAAACAATGTTGAAGAAGTTGAAGTATTCTTAAGAGTGAATTACACAACTACATTATGGTTAAGAAATACAATAAAAATTCCTGAGCAGTCATTAAGCAATTAGTAAGTATACAAGAAATAAAAAAAGTTTTAAGGAGATTATATTAAAAAGTGCTTTAAATATAACTTGTGCATAAACAATGTTCAAAGAGAATGTTATATATAATTTTGTCTTTTTCTTTCTTACTTGTGTTTTGTGTGATGTTGGCTATACTAATATGTGTTTACTTTAACAAATTAACTTGAAAATCATGGAGACTTAACTTTCATTATTATACATAATTAAGTTCTACCAAGTATGTGTTTACTTATTGGTTTTCCTTAGTTGTAAAAATTGTTCACTTAAACTATTTTTCTTGGGATTTTTATTAACTTTTACATTAAATTAAATTGGTAGCCGTGATATTAATTTTGATAGTCTATCATTCTTTTGTTCCAGAAAAACATGTTTAATGTTGGATAATTGTCAATTTAGAATAATTATGTCCATTATACAGTATAGCAGATTTGCAACAAAATAATTTTGATGGCAGTGGCAATACAAAGTTTTTCAAATGCTGCGGCTTATTTTTGTAAAACTGAATATCCTTTGAGAAATGTCTATAAAGGAGAACAGTTCAAAGATCTACTTCATAGACATTGATAAATATGAGAGGAAAGATAATAAAAAATTAAGAAAAATGTAAAAACTATGAAATGAACCTGAAGTGCTTTCTTTTGATTTATTGGATTCTGAAAAAATTTTACAAATAGTAATTAAATAAAATGTAATTATTTCATATTAACAATATAACATTAAGTCCTAACTGTAAATAAAACACATTAATAGATAAGAGAACAGTTATATTTACTTAAATATCTTTAAAGATGATCTTTAGATACACAAAAGCCTAATAATCAGTTGTTCCTTCCTTCTTAAAAAATATTAATTGAATACTGGTTATATGTATGTCACTATATCAAGGCCTAAAATTCTCAAAAATATTTATTTTATTAAAAATTACGAGCTCAAGTGAGAGGAAAACAATTTATTGACACAATGAATTTAAAAATATTCTAATCTATTAGTTCGCATGAATATAAGTGGCACTTGAATTATTGCATTTTAAATAGTCTATTAAAATAAAATTGATTGTTTTATTTTTTTGTTAAATTTATTTTTGTTTTTTGGGTTTCCTTATATGTTTTTTGTGAACTTTATACCATGGCACTAAAAATGCTAAGAAAAACAATCTTATCCTCCAACAAGCAAACAAACTTCGAATAAGCTCACAATAGTGCGTAAGTGTGGGAATCTGTGATATATATACACACACACACACATTATCTATCTATATCCTCCAGATACATATGTACATATTAATTTACATTTACACACACACAAACTACTCCCTATTTTTTACTTAAGGATCAAAAAATAACATTATTTAAAATATATACAAATAAGGCATTTTGTAAGCTGAGCAATTCAAATTATCTTTTTGTAAGGAAAAATAGTGGCATTGATATTGGATGTGAGCTTAATCTCCATTTTTCTATCTTTAGTGAATATTTGGAGATTAAAGGGATTATTAAGCTTAACTATTATCAATATTCTAGTTCATATTTGAAGAGGTGGTGAACTCAGTACATAGACAGTGTTGTGGCTTTTGTAATCTATCCTTACGTTATATGATATTCTTTTTGTACAAAACTGCATAAACAATAGTCTATTCAAGTTTTCAGATGCAATTATATTTGGACAGAATTCCTAAATTCATGAAAGTTTATATTAAATGAAATAATCATAATATGTTATCTAAGAAAAACTGAGAACTAAAAAAGAGAAATATTTTGAGCCTGAAAAATTCTCTCTATATAACGTATTTCATCCTTTCTCTCATTCAGTTATTTGAAATACATTAAATGTATTTATTAAATTTAAATGGTATATCTTCATATTTCATAAACTGTAGCATTTGTCTTTGTATCCTTAATAAATGATCACAAATAAATCACTGTTAATGTCTCCATTTACGTTTTTACAACATCTGTTATTACTGTTTTCTATCATAAATATGATAAAGATTGAATTTAAAATAAATTTAAAGAACTACAGCTGTGACCATATTAGGAATCAAGATGAAACAGAGTGAAAAAATGTATTCACATCACCAAAATCATGACCTTGAGACTGCTTAGCTCTTCTATTTGTGTTTAAAATGAAACCCTGTTTGGAGGGAGAGGAGTTTCAAAGATAAGGAAAAACCTAAGCAATTAGTAGTATCCTAGTGTAAATGAGGTGTTTCTAAAGGTCCTACCCCATGATAACTGCAGGATATATGTATATCCATAAATTAGAAGTGGCATACAGAATTGACCTGATTAGCCACAGTCAGCATTTACCTTATGTTGGCATGGTTTAATGAGGCCATAAATTATATGGGCATAGTTTGAGGAAGTATTAGCCATGTAAGAATATGGTCTGATTAATTGGCAGCCTCCAACTGTCTGAAGCTTGGGTCCTGTATATGGCTAATGAACAGCTATCTATTGTAAAAATATGCTTTCGAACTTGTTATCAGTTTGTTGATATAGTAGGTTAGGATGTAGTTCACAGTTTACAACTGAAGGTGATGTTGAACAAAATTTAACTACTCAAGTATAGAAAGAAACTTAGGTTACACATCATTTTAACAGGTAATAGGAAGAGTTATAAAAAATATAATCACTACTAAATACATTATAGGACAATTGCTCAATTAATTTTAGTGAGACAACCATGCTTACATGTAATTCCATCATACAGTATTTGAAATGGTAGATTTTTTTCTAAGTCCAGGAGAATTCTTTAGTATTACTGCCATGATTCTTTTTAATTTCAAGTTTTTTAATTAAGTCAATGAAGAAATAAATATTCAGTAAAAATCAAACTGTTGGGTACTAGAACATACAGAAGTTCAATAAATCTTTGTATTTATTATCATTTCATCCTTTAAAAGATTAACAGTTCATTTCACAATGCATTTTAATTTTTGGATTTGGAAATTTCGGGGTTGATTTTAAAGACAATGGCCTAAGTAACCTTATTATTCAGAAGGCAGACATATGTTAACTTATATATATTATTTTTATTAAATCATTGTGATGACTATGAGTCAAATATAATCATTTCTAAAATAGTTCTGAATGAGGTAATGTGATTTCTATTAATATAAGCATTATTTTAATGCATTTAACTTTAAAACATTTTCATTCTTATCATATAATTTTAATTTTATAATTACTGTGTCAAAATCCAGGACTCATTTCAATGACTTCATTTTACAGATGATAATATAATTGAAAATTCAACAGTTACTGAGGACCCCTGAAATGTTATTGGAAACCTCTGTGGTAGGTTTCAGTTTCAGGCTCAGTGTACGACAAAGGCCTGAGGGGAAAAAAACCCAAAAAGACAGAACTAAAAGAGACAAAAAGCAGGGTGCCAGGATGACCAGTGCCAGTGCAACTGACAAAGGTGCTGGCCCAGTCCTAGGCACTGATTTTTATTGGTAATCAATTGGGGTAAAGGCAGGCTACATGCAAGGGCAGTACTATGTGTGAGGATGTGCAGTTGTACAGTTTATATAGAAATTAATGTAAACCAGGCTCATAAAAGACAAAACAAAGCATTCTCAAATTTGGAACAGAATAGGCAAAATATATGGCTGTAATTAGAACATCATCCTTCTAATTAGAAAGTTTCAGTTGTGAGAACAGAATTTGGGTGCGAGTTACTCTAACCTTGGCATGTAGACTTCAATTGGACTCACTTCTATATTCAAGCCAATTGTGGGATTAACTCTTTCCAGCCTGTTTTGGGGCATATTCAATATTGCAGTCTCTTATAAACAATCATATTGGAGATATAGTGACATGCATCATTGGTTGTTTATTTATTGTGAGTTTCAACATTAGAATTCATGCCTGAATTTTTATACTTAAAATAGAAAACCCTCTAAACTAAAAGTTGATATCTATTTCTGCCTGTGTAAAACTATACATGCCCTAAAAATATGGATAATCTGACAGATATGAATAGATACAAAAATACCTAATATAGTGTGAGTCTTTTCAAATATTTTATATATTTCAATATAACAAGAGAGGGAAAAAAATCCTAAAAATGGTGATGAAATTATTTACACAATCCATATCAACATCAAATGAATTACTGAACCAAATGTATATTTGGTTTTCCACAAGGGTTCAAACTATTAAAATTATTATTACATATTTTTAAAACTGTGCCATTTACTAATAATTTCAACCAATTTATTCATTATAATGAAACTAATACAATAAAACAATCTCATATTGCATTACAAAAGGAATATTTATTTTTAATTTAAGAAATGAAACATCAAATAATCTCTAACCAGAGTACTACTGAGAAACTAAAAAAAAAAAACAAAAATGAGTACACAGTTGTCCACAATATAATGCCAATGGATCAGTCATCTTTTCCATTGCTGATACACAATATCTGATACTACAATTTAAAGCAGGAGTTTACTTTTGCTCATGTTTTCAGAAGGTTCAGTTCATGGTGGCTGACTCCATGACACACCCAGATACACCCAGAAGTGTGCTTTATTAATCCCCTGGGTAGTTCTGAAGCCAATTAAATTGACAATCCAGCTCAACTGTTACATTCACATTATTTGTTTTACTCCACTTGGGTTAGCATAAAAAATATCATACACTGATGGCTTATAAATGATATTTGTTTCTCACTGATGTAGGGGCAAGTAAGTTCAAAATCAGGGCACAAGTGATTTTTGTAAATGCTGAGGGCCTGATCTTCACAGACAGCAAGTTATACCTTGTGTCTTCAAGATGGTAGGCTCAAGGTCACTCCCTGAAGTTTCTTCAAAAGCTCATGGTTTGAAATCATGTGGAGTCTAGCTCATGATCTATTTAGTTCCCAAAGACCTCCACCTCTTAATCTCATTACCTTGGGGATAAAGATTTCAACACACAAATTTTAGGAAGACATAAACATTCATACCTAGCACCCATTTTTTTATTTATGTTAAAATGTTACAGGAAATAAAATATTTTAGATCATTCATAAAAAATAGAATGATTTTTAGCTTAATCTGCAAGAGACACATCTCCAGTCTAGAAATTATATACCCATATACTGCCCTTGTATTTTTAAATCATGTGAGTCATAAAACTTAATAATTTAAATGTAGATGAATTTTGACATCTGTGTAAAGGTGCTTCTAAAATATTACTTTCTGAAAGATTTAATAAAGAATCTTTGAAGGAATCTTAGTGAATTATAAAATGTTTACATACACAAAGTTTGTGTAAACTGAAAATAAAAATGTCTGTTTATTTATGTCAGCATAGAGAATCTAAGATGAATTGTCAAATTTAATGTAAACATTTTCATGAACCTAAATTGCCTAAAATATGGATCATTAAAGACTTATTTATGTGCAGATGCCTTTATTGCAACTGTTTCATTTGCATGACTTTATAATCAAATTAGTATAAAGTAAAATAAATAAAAATGACCCAAGTACTTGAAAGTAGTGTCTGAAGCATTTATTTGAACTATATTTAATAGCAAAAATAATTGAGCCTGAGGTTCTGCTCTCAATCCTATTTATTATATTATATGCGTATGTGTTTGTGTATAAATCCAGTCTAACTTCATTTGATTTTTATTCTGTTCTGTAAATGTATCTGGTTTTTCCTTTTTTGGTTTAGATACTCTAAGAAGTAAAATACAAAGAAAGAATGAAACATTTATTAGAACAAAAGGAAAAGAAATCCAGCAATAAGAATAAATGGGGTAAAATCATTATAGTTCTGAGTTATTCACTATAAGTGCATTCAAATAGAGCATTTGGAATGTCAAGAATATATCCTCTTGACACAGTTAAGTCCCAAAGTGGGCGAATCAAGAAGTTGTTTATGAGCTTTTATTATGAGTGTTTAGCTATTAAAATGGTTCTGGTTTTATGGTGGTAATAAAGCACAATTTGCATGGTGTTGTGAGGTTTTAAGAATTAAGTGTCAATATGTTGGTTTTTCACTTGACAAAAATTAAGTAATAATTCAGTGTCCAGATGGCTTGTGCACAGAAACCTGCTTATCTTCAAAGTGACAAGTTTTTATGCTTAAGTTAGAACTGTAGCTTGATTTCCATTAGTCTTCTTAAATACAACTATTATCACATGAAGTTGATGGTTTTAAAATTATATATATGAAACAGTTCATAACAGAGAAAAGATACTTAAATATATCTCTGATTGGAATGAGCAAGGAATATATATGTTCTACAATAGGAGCAACTTTCAACCTTGCTGCAAGTACTACACTATTACCTCTGGTGCAGTGGCCACCAGAAGGCTGGCTGGGGACCACTCCTTTAATCAGCTGTGGGCCACATATTTGAGTAATAGCAATATGTCATTTTAAATCATTGCAGCTTAACATAAAATGTAAACGTTATTCTTCTCATTCTAGTAGACCTTATTTGGAATAGGAGTATATATTACTGGTCATATATAATAATTTCCAAAACTAAATGGAGCATTTTTTTCTGACTTATATGAAATTATACTCTGGCAAAGTTTGAAAATCTTTAAATATTTATAATTTCTTTGTGGTGGTTAAGAAATATTTGTGGAAAATTTATATTCATATTTGCTTCCCAGTACCATCTATTAATAAATGTGAAGTATGTGCACACTATTCTATTTTCTAAAGGTATTCTTATGACTTGCATAATTTAAAACATCAAATATTTAAAAGCATTTATTTTAAGCTTGGTTTTTTTGGCTTACATTAATTTAAGCAGAAATCTTTGTTCTATTAGTTTACATGTAACTATATAGTTTTAATAATATCATTTTCACTTGTATAAATTTAGGAATGTCCTAATTGCTTTTATCATAATAATATTATATATAATTTAACTTAATACAAACATGTTTCCTGAAAAATAATCCCTCGGAGATAAAAAGAAAGCTTTCTTAATCAAGTATGTGCTCTTTCTTCAATTTAGTGTGCTATAATATACACATTCATAGAAATATTGAATTAAAATGATGCCATTATTAGTGTACCTCAGAAAGCACATGCTTATGAATTACTGAAACTAAACTGATTTAGTTTAGTTAGGTTAGGATGATCCTCTGTCTTATATTTAAAGACCATGGCCTATGAATAAATATTTCTAAAACATCTTAAAAATTATTTGAAAAGTCATTAAAAAACTAAACTGGTTGTATCTTTCTTACTAACCAAGGAATTTAATTTATGAGCTCTGCCTTTGAAGCTGAAAAGATTGCCAGGACTACCTTTGCTTCTTTGACACTCTGTACGAAGCACAGTTAATAACCTCCCTTGTAAGCTTGGTGAAACACTGAACTGTTACTAATTATGCCAACTTCGGGATGGAAGGTGACCTTGACTTCAGTCGGAACTTTCAGTCAGGACAATAACTAAGACCAAACACCGTAAAGCATGACTTCTGACAAGGTTCTAATGCGATATAATAACTTTGGGGAGTTCACGGAATTGCAATAAGTACTTAGATAATTGTGATTTTTAAAACATCTCTTACTTCAATAACACCGTAATTTCTTATTTCTCTGAATTTCAAATAATCTCCTGTTACCTTTCAATATTCATTTAAATTAAAATGAGTCCACAGTATTAAATATTACTTGATGCAAAATGTATCTAAGGTAAGGAGACAGCTTTTTCTGAGTGACTTCTGAAATATGTACTTGCTATTTATGTAATTATGCATATGTTGAAGTTCTCACAACAAAGATTCTGTAATAAACAAATGTTTTATAAACTGATTGAGAAGAATGATTAAGAATATACTATTGAGGCCCGAGGATTTAGCTCAGTGGTTCCAGCGCCTGTCTTGCGAGCGAAAGGACCCGAGTTCAATCCTCCGGTACCATAAAAAAAAAAAAAAGAAAAGAAAATACTATTGTCTCAGTATATCTACAGATTGAATGATCACACACACACACAAAAACCTCTCAGGACCAACAATACTGTTTCACAAACAAAAAATTTGAAAGAGTGTTAAAAAAACAAGAGGCCTAAAGTTACACAAGTGTTAACAGGGGAGTAAGAATAGAAATTAAACTTTCTGTACCAATATTGCTTAAATAATTACATTAATGTAAAAGGAATTCTGTTCAAAATGTTCAATATGGAGCAAAATCCAGTTATTCTTCATCTTAGAAAAAGAGATGAACTCATGTAATCCAAGGGCTATTTTATCCAACTCATTGGTTAACAAAGAATCCTGAGCATTGTTTGCCTGACCCATAGAAAGAGAAAGCGACATGAACTAACATTAGGAATTACAATAGTTTTATTGAAAAGCATATTCTTTTTCGAAAGCAGTTGAACCAAGAATAAACAGTTTCCATAATAAAGACAATGATTCTAGGGCAGTCTGTATTAAACTGGGTAAAGTTACTTTTCTTAACACTTGTTTTTCCTTAGAGTGGTGTTCTTTGAATATTAATGGATTAGAAGACCCTCCCACTCTCACAGGTGATGTTTGGCTCAGGATATCAGCAAAAAACTGAAGACAGTCTCAAAAAGCAGTAGTCAAATACTACTTAATAAACGAGATTTTAAAAGAAATATGGGTAGAGCTTGGGGATCTAGTTAGGAAGGAGAAGTCCAAGAACATTACCAACAGCAAGATATCCTTACTAGCACTAGGCTTCAGGTTCAAAGGAAATGTCACGGGAAGAGACTGGTGGAATTTCCCCGCAGTTCCTGGCCTGACTCTCCCTACAATGCAGAAGGTTGTGGAAGAATCAGATAGAGACCGAAAGCATAGAAGTAAAGTTGTACTTTTATTCAGCAGGCATGCAAGAGTACAGCTGCCTTCTCTCAGAGAGACAGGGAGGGGTGCCCAAAATGGAACCACTGTTGAAGGGGGGCTCAAGATGCTGGTTTTATAGTAGTGAGGGCCTATCTTGGCTCTAGGGTGAGGGTGCCCCCACTTGATCAGTTAATGATTAATTTAGCTACAGGGAAGGGTCTTTGCAGGGGTCTTTTACATCTTAGGGCCAAGGTTTATTTCCTTTTGATCTTACCAAACTAAGATTTGCAGGGTACAGCGTGAAGAGGAGGTGCAACCAAGACTGTCTGCTTTTCAAGGGTGGTTAAGCCTGTTCTGGCAGCTCTCTGAACTCCTTCAATGAGGTGGTGGTGGGGGAGGGGTCCTCGTCTCTCCCTGCCTACAGGTCTCTATACCTACAGAAGTAAACTAGTCTATCACACACAGAGAACCACAGTCAGAAAAATGTGCAGCTTGAACAGGACAGCAATCGAGGAAGGTCACAGACAGCATCAAAATCTCACCCAGGTGGGAATATTATTGGAGGAAGGAAGATTAAATGCCAGATCACTTTTCCTGGGTTCTGATATCTTTCCATTCACTGAAAATCTCTGAAAAGAAGTAGTCAAGGAATCGGGGTGAAACAATATAGGGACCTCAGCCGCACAAGCTGACAAAGATAGTACAGAAGGATGCATAGACTTGGTGACCAAATGGGGAATGAAGAGCTGAAAGAGAGACCTGTTTAGAACATGTCACCTACTTCTTCATTCGGGGTAGTTAGATGTCAGACATTATTTTAGTTTTGAACTTCTTTCACAGGGGCACATATTACAAATCTGTAACAGAAAACTAGTAGTAATGCAGCTGAAAAGGGTGATAAATGACAGCCCTCATAATTCATTTTAATATATAATTTCCTTTTACGTGATTCAAATGGGAAAAGATAAACACTCTAGATGGGAAAGAGCCGATTATATAATTTGACATGGCTGGTTTTGTTGTTAGATACAAAGAAATCTGAATAATCCATTTTTTGTCATTATAAAACTCAAAGAGAAAACCATGTGAATTTTGTGAGGAATCTAACTCACTGAGTAGTGGGAGAGTTCTCACTGAAAATATTTTCAAATCCACTTCTATGGATGTTATCTAGTTCATTTGCAGTAAATGTTTGTAGAATCTTGTCTATATGGGAGATTGTTCTAAAAAATGAGAGCAATAAGTTAATAAAAATGGATACAGATATGTCCTATTAATTTTCCATTAAAAAAATTTTAGTGTGATATCATAGACAAATACTTTTTAGCCCAGAAATAGTAGCTTTTCAGAAACTAAAATCATTTTAACAAGACTTCAGCAATAGCAATCACTGTATTTAATATATGTCATTATGTACCTGCTTTTCATGTTTTCAAAGAATGCATTACTGATTCAATAACATTGGCAGATAGAAAATATTTTAGCTTATTTTTACTCTAAAAAGTATGTGTTTATCTAAGTTACAGTTTTTGACCTTGGCATTCTATCATTTAGAGGCCAATATATTTTGTTTGCAGTGGAATTTTAAAAGAGTTTTTAGAAAGACTATGAATAACGATCTAAATTTCTGATACTTTTGGCATTGTGTTCACCAGACATGAGATTTAGCTGAAAATTGAGTACTGCCTTTCAAAATACTCTTTATGGGAACTAAAAAGTGAGTCTTCATATATATTATTTTAATCTTGCCAAGTTAAATCCAATATATCCCATCTTAAATGAAAAGATATGAATATGCAAATTAGAGGAGGTTCCAATATTATATTAGTTTTATTACTACCTCATATTTATATTTATTTATATTTATATTTATATATATTTATATGGGCCTAGCACATGCCCCATTTTTTAATAGATTGAAGACTTTAAAGTATATTTTTAAATGACATGAGAATTTATTATAAACCAAAATAATATGAACAGCATTCTAGAAATACAAATATTGTTTCATTGGGTTAATTACTATCATATCTAAAATCATTATGAGGGGCTCGCTTCGGCAGCATATATGCTAAAATCATTATGAGTACCTTGGGTCATGATATTTTGTGCCATCTTAATGTGTTGTCTGGGTATGTGATCTCTTTCAGTATTACAGTCAGCTAAATGAATCCAAGTTGTTTCTCAGTTCTTAAATTTGATAAAATATGATCTGCATATCTGAATTCACCAGAATTTCAGGGATCAGTTCACTTTCTAGTATTTTTTCAATTAGCACTTGTGGATAAAATCTTTCTTGTCATTTGAAATGAATTTAGTAATTTCCTTAACATAATTCCACATTTTTGGTGCATTTATGCAGCAAAATTCTGAAAAGCTTAAAGATACAAATGAATACATTAAACTCCAACCACAATGTATAGGCTTTTTCTCTTTGTTTCCTATCCATGTGCTTATCATTTATCCCACTGCTTCTGCATGTGTTCTTATTTCCCCACATTGTTTTCACTCACTAACCTAAATACCTAAACATATCCGATCTGTAAAATTTCTAAAGTCTCGTTATGAAAGTAAGACAAACACTGAGTTTGAACTATGGTGTTCATATAATTAATATGATTCATTTTCACAGTTCTGTAACTAATTCCATGTCTCTGCAAATCAAACCATTTTAGTCAAATGAAAGTCTATAATTTAGACAAACATTGATATTATTCTTTTAGAATTTAAGACTGATCCATTTTGATTAAGTCAAAATGGTTATAGAAAAATAAAATGGTTAAGAGCATGGCTTCCTGACTTGTGCTTTCTGGATTCTCATTTTTTACTTTAAAACTATTGTGAATCCTGTAAGAACTGTGAGCTTCAATAAGCCTCAGTTTCTATGTTTAAATAGTAAAGCTTATAATAATATCAAACAGTATAATATACTTTATAAAATTATATTTACACATATAACTTTGCTGAAAACAAAGTTGGGCTCAAAATAAATATTAGTTTTTATAATAATTTTTTTTACTAAGCCTTAAACTAACTTTCCAAACAATACAGGATAAATGATTGTTCTTTTCTGAATATCAATGAGATTAATTGGAAATTGTTATGTGAATGCTATGATTTATTGTAGTTAGATTGTCTTAGTTTTCTGCTCTTTTAACAGACTATTGGAGTCTGAGTAAATTACAACAAATTAAAATTTAATGTATTGCTGGTTAAGTCCAACATATGAGCTATGATCCAATTAGAAAATAGTATCATCCTTAAGATTATGCAAGTCTTCTTTGAAATCTAAAATATCTATCTTGTGATTTAAAGTGAGCAGCTACTGTTTGCAAAATATGCTACCTTGAAAAATGCTCCTTTAGCATAAAAATTAGTTTGAACTAATAACAATAGAAAAACAGCAGATTCAATAGAGATAGTCTTATCTCCCCCTTTCTCCTTGTATCAGGAAAAGATAAACATATTATTATGGAGATGGGAGATAAAACTCCCAAGCCAGTGATGCTCTGCTTGTAGCAAGAAAAATACATTCTTGTGATCAGGCATAAGAAATCAAGGCTGAGAAAAATCTGTGAAAACACAGCTTGCTAAAATAACTCTTCTCTCCCTTAGCTTCTTCATGCATATTTTATTTGCTTTTTTCATGATTGCCATTTTTGTACAAGTTATTCTGTAAGTATTTGGGTTTAGTCCCATTGGTGGAGGAAGTGATCATTTTCTTGGAGGACTTCCATGTACATATAAAATAAAATTGGAATGCTTTTCTCTTGTCAATCTATTTTATGTCAATGTAATTCTTAGGCACAGAAGAAGTACCTAAGAGGATAGAGGTAAAGTTTTATCTCTCCTACATTGGATTAAAAGAGAATCTCATTGCAATTCCCAACTGATCAATTTAATCAGATTAAATAACAAATAATTCAGAAACATAATTTAAAGGGAAATAATCTAATTGTAAGTAATATTCTTACCAAGTAATATCAAGCATTAATAATAATAAGTGGAAAGGATAATCTTCAATGTCAGCAGAATACAGTTTGGATCTCAGGTAGATGATTATGCCAGTTGTACCTTAAGCTTTACCTTGCCAAACTCTAAACTGATCTTAACAAATTTTGATAAGTAATGATTCAAATTCTATGTTGTCACAATAAAGATGATCTTACAGCTATATAGAGCTGTTATAAAAATATGTTAAAGCTATATATTTAGCTTCAATAATTTGGGCTTGTTAATGTCAAGTGACACCATTATTATGTTAGAACATATTTCATTATCATTCTCTATCATTAATGAGTTCAATTTAACCTTAATATTTGATATATTACCTGTAAAACCACTTAGCTTAAAATAAACGGTTACTAAGTTCAAATAATTAAAATGTTTGAATATCTACCCCTCCAATAAGTCACAAAGTAGCATGAAATGTTTGGGAAATCATCTAACCACGTTCAAGATTTAGTAAACTCAGTTTATATTAATTAGTTAATTTCAAAAATTTTTAGTATTTTAATAACTAAAATTATATATTATTTAATTTAAAATTATTCATCAGATAAAGTTAGTTTAAAAATGTTAAGAAAAATGAAGGAAATTACTGTATTTATCTTGCACTCTTTTCTTTTTTTTTTTTTTTTTTTTTGGTACTAGGGATTGAACTCGGGTCCTTGCACTTGCTCAGCAGGTGGCGAAACCACTGAGCTAAATCCCTGGCCCTATCTTGCACTCTTAAGATGAATAAACTGTATTATATTTAGCAATTACTCTTAGAGAAACTTTACATATCAAAAATATTTAATATGTAAATATTGCTTATAATTTTTTGGATATAAAACATACTGTTTTACATTCTCTATCACTTTCATGCTAGGATTGTCTTATTAAATCAGTGGTTATTCCACATCCCTCTTAATTTTTTTTTTACTTTAAATACCTTTCATTTAAATATGAAAAGATCAAAATAACTTCATTAAATGTATAAGAATTATAATTTTCATGATAGTTTTTGCATTTGCTAGGCATCAAAGTATAGTGAAACTTTAAGATTCAAATAAGTTAGTATTTCCAACTATATGTTTAAAGTATAGAAAACTGATGTAGTATTTTCAAGTCTATGATTATTAAGAGATGCAATATTAGTATGTTAATATATTTCCCTAGTGGATAATCAATCAATTCCATATTTCTTGTAAAATCCACATATGTCAATAATTTGTTATTTAATAAATGAAAGAATACATAGATTTTGGAAAGTTCTTATAAGTCATATTAGTATTGATTTTAAAATAAATTGTCCTATCTACATAATAATCATTACAGAAAAACAGTATAAATGATCTTCTGCATATTATTAAATCATTCAATTTAAAACTTTACTCAGCCATGCACAGTGGTACATGCCCATAATCCCAGGATGCAGGAGGATGAAGCAGAAGGACTGCTGCGAGTTAGAGGTCAACCAGGGATACATAGTAAGTTCAAGACCAGCCTGAATTGCAGAAGGAAAATTTAAAAAAAACAAGACAAAACATAAGGAGCTTTATTTATGTTATTGTCAGCCACACACAAGATAATGTGACATACCTATCAAATGTGAATTTTATTTATCATACTACCTATCAATGATTCTTGCACTTATTTGTTAATGTTAAAATAGTAGTAGAAGGGAATTATAGAAGCAACTTTCAAAGGGATACAGCCTATCTGGAATCAAAGAGAAAAAAAAGAGATTTACTTATGACTATGTAGTATGATGCAATAAAAAGGCCTAAATACTCTGTTAAATCACTTTTTCTTCCAAAATGATCCATGAGAGATATTCTTTAGCTATATTAAGAGACATTAGTTGATAATTTCTAATGTTTCATCACTGCCTTATTTGAACTACTACAGACCAGGAATCAATTTTTTAATTACTATTCTAAGAAAACCACAAATGAAAACAATCATTTCATTTTTTAAATGGTGTAGTTTAAAATTTAGTCAATTGAATATAAGTATTTGATCAATAGTAGAAGTCATTGATGTAGTTCTGAAATTGTGTGAAAATAATGTATAATGGAGAGAAGAGGATATTTCCACATTCTGTCCCTACCCAGTTTATTGTCAGGTTTTCTGTTTTGTTTTTCTGTATGTTTGTTTTGTTTTTTGCTTTTTATGGAGCTTTAGAGAATCCCTCTTAAACTTTCTAAACAAGATAAATGTCCCATCTAGGAATGAAGATGACTTCTGAGAGGGTCCTAATAGGGAAAGGATTTTAGCATGGTCACCAAAGTCCAGGGTGTGTTCAATGTGATTAGGAGGAAACAATATATCAGTAAATCCCCTGAGGTCTGGGGATTTAGCTCAGTGGTTTCCCTGCCTGCCTTGCAAGTGCAAGGACCCCAGTTCAATCCCTGGTACCAAATAAATAAATAAATAAATAAATACATAAATACATAAATCCCTTGAATATGTATTATGATAAGCAATATGTGAGGTCAACCCTTTGTTTGAGAATTAATCACCTTACTGTTTTAGAGAAGCACCAAGGAGAGAATATTGATGGGAAGTATTTTTTAAAATATTTTTAAAAATTTTTTTAATTACTTTATTATCAAACTCACATACATACAAAAATTAAAACCATTCAAAGAAAAACAATGCAAGGGAAAAAACTGAAGTAATATTCAAGTACAGTAGAACTCAATGAAAACAAAACTGAAAAACACTTAAACATTTTCCCATATAACTTAAAAAAGCATCTCAAGCACCAACAAGACACCAAAGAATGTGATTTGTTTCAGAAAGATCCCCAAAACCAACATTGAACAAATAGTGGTCTGGAAAAAAAACTCCAGTTAGCTAGCAGACTCCACATAAGCCAAGCTTCTCCCTAATTTAAATTTCGATACAGTCATATGACACGCAATGGAAACATAATCTGAGAAATATGTTATTAGGCAATTTCATCCGTGTGTATCCTTAATTACACTTTCAGTTTCTCACACCAGAGAAACTATTCAGTATTTGTACATGTGTGTCCTGTTTATTTCACTTAAGAGGATGGCCTCAATATGCATCCATTTAGCTATAAATGTCTCTAGTTTCTCATTCTTTATGACTGAGTAGTACTCCATTTTATAAAAAAAACCGCATCTTCTTTATCCAGTTTCCAGTTAAGCTGTTTCCAAGCTTTCGCTATTGCGAACTGTGCCGCTATAAACATGGGTGAACATATATCGCTGTGGTATGATTCTTTTCATTCTTTTGGGAAGATACCCAGCAGGGGGATAGCTGGGTCAAATGGGACCTCTAAGGCTAATTCTTTGAGGTATCTCCATACGGATTTCCACAGTGGTTGTACCAGTCTGCACTCCCACCAACAATGGAGAAAGGTTCCTTTTTCCCCAAGCTCCCCGCCAGCATTTGTTATTGGATTTCTTGATAGCAGCCGTTCTTTCTGGGGTGAGGTGGAATCTCAGTGTTGTTTTCATCTGCATCTCTAAAGTAACCAATGATGTTGAACATTTTTTCATATGTTTATTTTCTGGTTTTACTTCTTTGTCTGAGAAATGTCTGTTCATTTCAGATGCCCATTTTTGAATTGGGTCTTTGAATTTGGGGCCTCTGATTTTTTTCAGTTCTTTACATATTCTAGATAGTAGTCCTTTGTCTTAGGTACAGTTACTGAAAATTTTTTCCCACATTGTAGGTTGTCTCTTAGCTCTGCTGGTGGTTTCTCTTGCAGTGCAGAAGCTTTTTTAATAAGATAAGATCCCAGTTGTTGATTCTTTGTGCAAGTTCCTGTGCCACTGAGGTTTTCTTCATAAAATCTTTTCCTATACCAATGTCTTCAAGAGTTCTACCTAACTTATCTTCTAGAAAATTTAGTGTTTCTGTCTTAATATTTAAATCTTTAATCCACTTCGATCTTAATTTAGTACATGGTGATAGGTATGGGTCTAGTTTTAATCTTTGGCAGGTTGAAATCCAGTTTTTCCAACACCACTTATTAAATAGACTATGTTTCCTCCAATGAGGATAGTTGGATGGGAAGTATTTTTAAGAGAGTGATTTCACTGCAAATACAAAATGTTACTGAAATTAAAATATTTGGATAGAAATGGTGGGAGGTAATATAACATCACAGATGGCACATAGCTTGCATGTGTTTCATTAACATTTTCAAAATCCTGTTTTCATACAATGGTAAAACAAAATTAAAACTTACATTTCATTGAAATTGGAGCTGATTTTCAAAATTTTACGACATTTCTTGTACTTGCAATTTGGAAAAGGGCTTCCCTAGTTTCTTAAATACTCACTTCTGTATGCAAGATACATATCTTCAAACACAACTAGGAGCTGGAAATACAAAAGAAGGAAAGAATAGGAAAAGTATATATTGGCAAATCTATATATTCAGTTTGGCTAAGTAACATAAAAAGGAAGCTTCCACAGATAACTAAGTTATAAGAAATTTTGTAGGTCACACTAAAAATTTTGCACTTATTCAAGATGATTACATAAATTTAAATAAAATTATAAAAGATTGGTGTTTGAAAATATGAAATGGCAAAATGGGTGGAAGGTTGAGGAAGAATGATATAACAAGAAGCCACTAAACAAATCTAGGTAATCAATGATGATGAATTGAGGAAAGACAATGGCGAAAGGCATGGAGAAGACAACAAGGTTTGGAGATATTTAGAAAAGTAAAATTTACTTTTGTAAATTTTTGTAACGATTAGGTAAGAGATTTTAATTTAAAGAGTGGGAGATACCAATGAGTAGCCACTCTAATTTTAGTTTTAGCCACATAGTGGTCAGTTTATTAAAAGGAAGAACATGAGATGAGTTTTACAAGAAAAAAAATGTTTCTTTTAAATATCTGAAATATTAAGTGCCTTTGCAACATCCTAATGGTGATGTTTAATTAACAACTAGACACAGGATAAATTATTTAGGATAAAAATATAAATTTTTTGATACTTTTATGATGGTCAACCATAGAGTAGAAAATTAATGTTAATAGAATGTGTAAATTATTAAGGGAAGAACAGTAAGGTGTGTACATGGTTATTTTTTTTGTGTGTACCGAGGATCAAACTCGAGTTCTTGCGCTTGCACAGCAGGCAGTGAAACCACTGAGCTAAATCCCTGGCCCAGTACCTGGTTATTTTAAAAAATGCCATCTCAGGTTCATGTTGAACAATGCAAATTCACAAATGTATGGTCAAAGTGGTGAGATGACATCCAAGACAAGAAAGGATCATATGAGTCTAGGATGAGGCATACCTAAAAATTAAAGGAAAGTCCAAGCTCCAAATGTTTCAGAGAGGCCATGTTTGAAAACATATCCAAAAATGTTTGCCTTTTTGATTTTTATATTGGTAGATTTTAGTAGTTTGGAAAATACAATATTTAAATAATTAGGTAAAAGTTAGAGGAGAGAACCTGATATGTGGATGGGAGGTAAGATGTAGAGGAAGTCAATGCAGCCTATTATTTCAAGGTACTTGTTTGAGGACAAATGAACAAAACAGAGAGAGGGTAACATAAAGTCAGTTAAGATTTTTGATGGATAGTATAAACTAAGTATTTTTATATTGTGAGAATACTGTAGAGGTAGGGAAAGAGAGAAATTGAAAAATATTTAAAAAGGAAATGTGAAAATTTTATGATAGCATGGAACCCATTTTTTAAAAATGTTAGCATTATCCTTAAACTCACAGTGATGCTCTGCCCAGTGAAATTGGGGAGAGAACATAAATTTAGTAAAGGACAGAAGCCAGTTTGCCACTAAAGAGAGAGTGTATTCGGGAAAAGTGAGGAATTAAGATTGGTTACACCTGATGGCCTATATGTTCTCTGTGAAGTAAAAGAAGATAATTTCACAGATAGAGGAAATATGGCATAGAAAATATATTTAAGATAGTGAAGTTTTGACATAATAGCTGAGACTTTTTTTATTCTTCCATGAGTAAGTATCATCTATTTCTGTCATGTACTATGGTAAACTGTGAGGACACAATAATTAGCAAAATAGATACAGTTGAGGCATTTAGGGGAATAGAAGGGATAAGACCCCTTAAAATATACAGATAGAGAAAAAATATATATACAGGTAGAGTTTTGTGGTCATCATAGTGGACCTTCATATAGAAATGGTATTTATTAGATAAGAAGGATTTACACAAGATATGTAGTTTGGGAGTGGAAGGATGGAGAAGAAGAAATAACAATTTAAGGACAGAAAATAACAAGTAGAAAGTACTTAAATTAAAATATTAGCCAGCTCAAAATTCCAAGAGTACTATTTATATTAGAATGGAAGATTTTCAAAAGGATAATGAATGTATATGCTCGTTAGATAAGCTTGTGCATAGCTGTAAATGATTTATTTTAAGGACATGGGCCCAATTTCCAAAATTAATTAATCCTAACTGGTTTTTAAAAAAATGTAGCACAAAAGCCTAACTTGATCTTAAAGTTATAATCCTGGCTCCAGGGGAACAAATGTGTAACAAATAGGCAAGAGACGATGGTGAGAGAAAGTTTAGAAAGCTATTGAAATTTTCTGGTGAGAGATGGTAATGGTTTAAAATAGGATGCTGGAACTACAGAGAAAAAAGTGGAATAATTAATACTGGCATGAAAAATCCACGGTTTTCCCCATTGTCTTGTTATCGAGACTAAAGAACAAGAAGGTATCACAAATTCCTGGCTGATCAAACATAATACATGATAGTTTCGTTCACTAAAACTAGAAACAGGTGCTAGAGCCAATAAGTTTTGTTTTTTGCATATTTCACTTGTTACAAATTTGATATTTAAAAGGAGATATTTAATGATAAACAGAAAATTGACCAGCTCTGGAGCTCCTGATATTCAATGATGTACAGACTTAATTGAAGTGAACCTTAAGATTGTCCAAAGTATATAATGAACAGATAATTTAGTCATCAACTGAAATTGGAGACTATAAACTCATAACAGTGCCAATTTATATTGTTTTCTGATTGATTTTAGTGCTCTCAATAGGCTATGTTTACACAGATGATTGAAAAGAAATGGCATATAAGAATCAAGGATTCTAAGAAGTTCTGGTCTTTAAAAAGGAGAATTATGAAGTGAATAAGCATAGATGTAATTAGAGCGAGAAAGGGCCAGAAGAGAGAAATATAAGAAAGCTAAGAGTTTGTTGCCAGACAAAGGAATAGTAAAAATTAAAATTCTGGGGTGGAAAACTTCCAGATGATCCTCAGTGGTTTGGCCAACTGTAGTAAGCCAGAATGGGAAATGTTTTAAACCAATCAAATAATAGGCTAGAATGTAATACTATGTTCAGTTGGATATGCGACTTTGGAAACGATTGGTGTGTTATAGCTGTAGAAGCATACCTGGAGTTCTCTCTCTCAGATATTGGAACTCCCTAGAATATTTATAAAACTTGGGTTTGAAAAGAAAATGATAAACCTGACAGCAAAATTGGTCAAGAAATTTGGAAGATTTATCTGTGCATTGAGAAAAGGTATAAAAGTGGATGATAGTATGAGCTACCAGTAAGGAGAGGGAACCTAAAATATTAAAGAATGTTAAATTTCTAATTTAATCCAGGACACTTCCTTTGTGGTATCAAAGGACCTGGGATAATTAATTATTAATCATAGAAGCATGGATCCAAAGAAAGAAAATACATAAATCCGAGGATTACATTTTGTCAATATGGAGTTTACCTAGAGAGCCCATGCCTTTCAAATCAGCAAAGCCTTGAGACCATAGCCTCAAAGTGAGCCTGTGTTATGGTTCTGAGTTAACATGCAAGGTTCTGATTCTTCGAGTCCCCCTTTCATGGATGACTTTTTGGTAGGCCACTATTTGTCAATATACTATATTGAAATCATAGAAAGCTGTATACGTTTTATGCTTTTTAAAGTGATAATCACAATGCTATGTGCCTCCCTAAAGTTATACACGAGGATCCTTAATTCAAGTCTATAATTGAATTATGAAAGTCATTTTCACGAGCATAAAGTTCATCCTTCTGAGCTGTGTGATCTCTTGACTCTCTTCCAGCAAGTACATTAGACTCATCTGGGGAACTGTCTAAGATTGAGTTTCTTTGCTTTGGTACTAGGGATCGAACTCTGGTTTTCGCGGTTGTGGGGCAGGGGGTGAAGATTGAGTCTCTTTACCTTCAATTTTAAGGCTACCCTTAGATATGCAGATACACAGACCCATAGATTTAAAAAGTCTATGATCTTTAGTCTTCTAGAACCGAAATTTAGAGATTATGAGTACCAAGTTGGTTCATCAGTTGTCTTTCTATTTCTAAATTGTCTTTCAATATTTCCTTATTTTATTTTAAATTTAAGTTTCCATGAAATTTTATTGTTAGCCTGCTCTTACCTTTATCTACTATCTAGGACGAGCCATCTAGTTACTATTTTTCATGGGATTTTTAATATGGTATTATTTAGTGTGAGAAAACTGTAATGTTGTTTGAAAACAAAAGGTTTAAATAAACATAATATAGTTTTATCTATTTATTCCTCCTCTCTATCTCAGCCCATTGTAGAGTGAAAATTCTCCTCCCTCTTTAGGAATGTTTATTTAGTGAACAGCCCTAGGATATAAAGATAGTGTCCTCCTTTGTGACAGAAGACAAGCTCACTCTTCATTTTAATAAAAACGATGCGTCACTCCAGGATAAATGTCAAAAGCAGGACATGTATTTTTGCTATCCATTGTAAAATATTTGGGATTTCTAAA
Organism: Heterocephalus glaber; assembly: GCF_053883595.1. Classification (NCBI taxonomy): domain Eukaryota; kingdom Metazoa; phylum Chordata; class Mammalia; order Rodentia; family Bathyergidae; genus Heterocephalus; species Heterocephalus glaber. The sequence continues at coordinate 38,499,672 of NW_028258138.1, forward strand.
ACCAAGGCTTCTTTGGGTGTGAAGAAATCTTAGTATTTGTAGCAGCACACAACAAGCCCACTCCTCCTTGCCCCCATGTGAGCTGTGGGACAAAGGAGGATCGGTGAAAACTGGCATCAGTGGTAGAGTCAATAAAATTATAAATTCCTTTGTCTGTAACTCTAGAGCCTCATGTCTCTGTCAGCATCTATGCAACCGTGGGAAGTTAACTTAGCTTGCAAGCAGGGTAAAATCTCAGACTATTCCCAGTTCTTGACATATCTATAATTAAAAATTAAGAACACTTACTTCATAGAATTGCTGATTACAATAATATTTCTGAGTATAATGAGATAATAAATGTAAAGTGTTTAGAATAATGCCTGTTATACATGGAATAATCTCAAAAAACATATCTATTAATAGTACAAATATTTTTAGCTGCAGAAATACCTCCACAGATATATGGCATAAATCCACTTGAACTTCTTATCTTGGATTATGAATCCCAACTGAAAACTTTTCTTTGGTCACACATTAGGGACAAACTGAAAGGACTACTGGGATCATTAAAAAAAAAGTAAATGAATAAAACAGGCCCAAAGTAGAGGAAAAGTTTCTGTCATAGGCTAAAGTAGAAGCATTTCCAGTTAATTTTTAACTTTAAAATGCCTAACTACAGAGAACACATAATGCTTTAATTGAAATTATTGATGCATAATGCTTAATTGTTATTAATGCATAATGGTTAATGTTTTAATTGGAATTAAGTTTGCATATGTATATTGTGTCTGGAACTCAAAATAAATAAGTCTATTGGCCTAATGCAGGCAATAGTGCCCTTTCCCCATCAAGAATAAGGGGATAGACATGGCTGCGGGGTGGTATACTTGCCTAGGATGAAGAAGGCTTTGGGTTTGATCCACAGAATTGCAAAATTAATAGTAATGATAATGATAAGCAGTGTCCAAATCCTCTTATAGTTCTACCACTGAGAAAGGAATAGTTGATGAATGACGGATAGTAGATGAACTTGAAAACAATGAAACAAAAATAGCGAGCTTATTTATATCTTTATTTTTAATGCCAAATTAAACAACATTCTTTGAATACAAGTTACACAGTGCTATCCACACAGTACAGAGCTTTTATCACAACCTAAATCACAGATTCACACATTAATGATGTCATTGGAAGGGATTTAGTAAAATGTAATGTTGAAATCCTGAACAATCACTGGATAATGCATGTAGCGTTCAACAAATATCTTTGTGTTTCTTTTGATTTTAAAAGATATTGGACATTATTCTTGTGAAGTGGAACAGCCCACAGTGAGGATGGCAGCTGTGACATTATGCCACACTCCCAAGTGCAGAGAGCACAGGAGGCAAGAGTGGGTGCTCTGCCTCATCAATGATTAAAGCTTTACTATTTCCCTGGAGGTTAGCCCTTAAGATAATTTTGGCCTATTCATAAGAGGTAGTGTGCCTAGTCCAATTTTTAGCATAATAATAATATGTATAGAAGGAAGTTACCCCTGCTGCTGGCTATTTATGCTCCCTGCACCTTGTTCAGGTCTTGAATAGGGTGTTCTGAGGATCATTCTGCCCCAGAAATTTCTTCTGTGGCATCTTTCCACAACAGCAGGTCTTATTAATTTAACTAAGACCTCATGGATCAGGCCCCCTATTTTCCTTCTGCTTTGCCATTCAATCCCCCAAATTCTTACATTTTGATGCCTGTACAAGGACAGGTTGAATTTTCCTATATCCCAGATAGCAGCAGTTTGTTGGTATTTATTTAAACTGTGCTTGTATTCAAAGTGGACTTGATAAGACTTATTAAAATATTTAGAATACACATAACAAAATTTAGGATAAAAATAGGAGTAAATGAGGCAAGACACAGAGAAGGAAAAGAAGAAAAGAAAGAATAAATTGGCATTGTTAATTGTAAATAGTTTACTCATAGTAGGCTCCAAGGTTCTGGTGTTGTTAGTCATGTAATATATGACTTCAAATGAAACTTCTGTCACTCAAAGCAAAGAAAAAAAAAATATTTGTAGTGTTTCCATTGGAGGAGAAGTGGCCAGATTGTTCTATTACATCAAGCTGTGAGGTTTCAGTTTTACTTCTTTTTACCTAACCCATACTAATAATTTGCCAAAGCAAATTACTTTTGAAAGAGATGGGTACTTTCTTGAATGGGTAAATAAAATATTTGGCAGATGATCAAATTGTTTGTGGTTTAAACCCTCTCCATCTTACACGCTTGTAAAAGGCACAATATCTTTAGGCAAAAGTAAATGCCTGAATTACCAAAAAGAATGTTTGTCACCTCTAAAGTTTTCAACTTTAATGTTCCTTGTCTAATATATGTGGAAAATATAAGTGAACATGAGATTTTTACATCAAACTTCAAAAAACACGTTTTTATTTGAATTTTAGATGAACAATGTTTTGAACTTTTCTGTTGACTATCTCTTGCCAATTAATTTCAATTACTCATAGAGCTAAGAGGCAATTGTGAACTGTTAGTAAATAAATTGAAAGCAGATTTTGCTCACAAGGTAAATGGTTCTTAAAGAAAGCGTTCTAGATTTTATTATATTATGAACTTCCTGCTAACCATGTATAAAACATCATATCTAAAATAATTTGAAAATTACAAATAAATTTTACTTTCCCCGAAATTGAGGATTACACCAAAGAGCAGCAGACCAAAATGTAAAAGAATTTTTTTTTTTTTTCGTACCTTGGATTGAACTCAGGACCTTGAGCTTGTGAGGCAGGCTCCAGAACCACTGAGCTAAATCCCTGGCCCCAAGAAAATTTTTAATTTGTAGACTGCACATGAGAGAGGTATGCACCTCTTTTTTGCCTACATACCTGTAGCATAAAACAAATTTCCTATTATTTTGAATAGATACATATCCAAGTAAAAGAAAAATAGTACATGGAATCTTTACTTCATTTTCACAGAACATTTGAATGTTACATATAACTGATATAAAATATGAAAATTATCGGTCATTTTATAATCATGCCCCTACATTATGTAATTTAATGCTTACATAAGACAGAGGAAGACCCTTTCTATGCAAATTAGAATGACAATTCAAAAGATACCAAAAATTCTTAATCACCAAAAAGGACTTTAGGACTAAATTTTAATTTGAAACTTGATCTTCAATAATTAGAAGGCAAAATCAAGGGGAAGTGGGAGGGGTAGGGGAAAAGAAAGAAGGGAATGAAATTAATATGAGAAAATGAAAAAATGGAAACAAAGCCTTTGTAAACAGGGAGGGATGGAGGGGTTGAAGGGAGGGCAGGGGAAGGGGGAAAAAACAAGAAAAAAGATTACGTAAAGGTACAAATTTCCAATGATGAATGTCATTATATTGTTTACCTAAATATACCAATAAAATTAATTTTTAAAAAGCAATAAATTGAATAAAGATGATTGCTTCATATTAATAATAGTGTGAATTACAAAGAATTATTTTAAATCATATATGAAATATTAAATATTATAAAATGTAATGAATTGCAATCCTAGAAAGGCAAATAATATGAAGAATATAAATAAACTGAATAATAACAAAAATAGATTTGATCTAATAGACATACCTTAAATTCTGCCCTACAAATAGGCTACATATATTTTTATTGTGCATAGGTAGATTTATTGGATAGCGAAGAAACAACAATTAATAAAAAAGTATATAAAGGAGTTACATGTTATTTTTAACATGAATTTTGTAAGCCTAAGACAATCCTAATAAAAAATAGACAAAAACACATTAATCAAATATAAAAATAAATCTTCAATTAGAAATACCTAGATAACTACAAACCTATCAATATGTAACTGCTTGAAACCTTACTTACTGGAAAACTCAGAGTAGTGAATATATTTATTGTTATAAATAAACACAGAAAAAGAAATATTACGAAAAATAATCATAAAATCTGTAAAATGAAGAAAACATAAAAGAAATAAATATTAAAAACAAATTACCTATTAATGGTTAGGAAATCAATAAAACATTGGAATCACTAATTTTTCCAATTAAAAGAAAAAATAATTAATATACAAAATTAAACAGTGGAGGGATTAAAGATTAGCAATAAAGAAGAAATTAAAAGAGAAAATGAAAATGAATTCTATAAATCTAGGAGTAGGTATTTGGATACCTGTATGTAATATACACATTTATGAAAACATAAATTATAAAAATTTTTATTAGAAAACTTAAATGGATGAAATATACTGTCAAAGAAATACCCCATTTATCATATGTCTGCCAATTATATCAAAGTGTAGAGAAATAGATTTATTTTAAAGCTTATCCCAGGCTCAAAGATAAAATAACTTCCAATTTCTTTTCATAATGTCAACAAAGACATCAATAACAAAGCTTTATAAAGATAGCACAGAGAAATAAACTGGCAGATCAGTTTTATGTTGTAAATATGGTGGACACACAACTAAATGAAATACCAGCACATATAATCTAGTTACATACAAAAAGAATAACAAAGTAAGTTTATTCCCAGGAATTCAAATTTGGTTTAGCATGTGAAATGCATCTAATAATTAGTGCCTTGAGTTATTAATATGTGCATATTAATAAATATTAAATAAATGTTTGAAAGTTGGCATACACTATTCAAATAATATAAAATAAACATCCTAGAAATTTATCTATCAAAATTCATGGACTTGGAGAGATAAGTAAATGAAGGGAAGAATAAAAGAAGATAATTAGAAGGAAGAAATTCAGAATGAGAGGGAGAAGGAGGACCTAGATTAGAGTTCTGAACTGTACTATCTTATGCACTGAGCAGACAATTTTAGCATGGTTGTTCTTTTCTGGTAATGTGATGGCAGATGAGAATGTAGAAGTGAAATGACTTAAATTTTTTTCACTAAGGAGTTTTAATAAGGCAGAAAATTACAAACACAAATTCAAAATTTAAAAGCTTAGACATATAATGAAAAATTAGTCATAATTGTAATGAAAATTACATATAAATTCTTAGAGATAAGTAGTAATACACTATAAACTTTAAAGAACATGAATGTACAATTAATAGGAAAATTCATTATATTGTTGAAGACAAAAAATACATATGTGTATAAAATAACTATTTTGGTTTGTGACTTAAAATAGCAACCACTGTTCTGTTAATACATATGCTGCTTATATAACTAGAACTTTTACACTAAAAATATGTAACTGACAAAATTTTCTCTATTTTCATATAGTTGATCAATCTCAATATAAAAATCTTCTCTTAAGATTTATATATATTTATATATGATAGATTTACTACTATATATTCTCAGTAAATCAGTGAAATTAAAATCATATTACAGTAGAAAAATATTATAGTAAAAAGTTTCTGGGACTCTGCTTGTCATTATGTTCTACTTCAATTTTAATCCACATTCATGTGGTTTCAATTCTGTTATGGCTGTGGTTACATACAATGAATTACAATCTTTCAGAAAAGTTAATCATTTTATTATCTGAATGAAAATAATATATTCTATGAGCAACTGGAATTTTTCTAACATATAACTAACTCATGTCATTCTATAGGAATGCATTAATTTTAAATAAAATAAATAAGTAGAAATTATGTCATATTGAAGTAGGAAAAGTAAATATATAAAAATAGTATAAAATAATATATTAATCAATACCTATAAACTTAGGAAAGCACATACCATTTGCATATATTTTTGTATATTTATTTACAATAAACATATGAGATAAACTGTTAGATTTTGTCTGGGCCATCTATCATTTTAAAAGTTTCTAGATAAAAGTGATTAAAGAAAATTATGCTACATATTTTCTCATTTAGCTGCTAGAATTATTATGTGTTAGAGGTTAATGATAGATAAAGAAAATATTCTGGTCTAATAAGATGAAAATATAATTAATTGATAATAAAAAAATGTACTGTCAGTTGTAACTTTCACTTATTCTTTCCTTTAAGCATAAAAGCTAGAATGCATTTTGTTAATCATAGTCCAGCAAATTATTCTCATCAGGGGTTCCAAAGGTGTAGGAGATAGAAAACTTAAAATTACTCTCTTCTTCCTTCTGAAAATACTTTCTAAATTATTAACCTTCTGAATTTCATTTCTGGAATTTTATGATAATGTTAACTCTTAGAGAATCATTGTGTTTTATTTGTATTTAATGATGATTAGTCTTGCTATATAAACCAGATAAATTAGTCCAGTTTCTGAAAGTGTTCTTTTTTATAATAAAAAACAAAAATGACTAGGGACTCAATTTGAGATTTTAAAAATTTCTTGACTTCAAAAAAAACCCTTATTTTAAAACTTGTACCTCTCTCTTTTTTTTGGGGGGGGATATAAAACTATTGACCACTGCTCACCATTATTTACAATAAAGTAAACAATATACAGTAGGATAATATTCTGACTACTATAAAGCTATTTTCCTGGCTTCTGCTGAAACAGTAACCCAAACACTGAAAGGATTGAGCCTATGTGTGAGGAACAAGTTGGGGTCAAGAGAAACATGCAAGTCAATAGTTTAGATTACAAGTTTGTTCACTCATTTATTCTGTGAAGTCCTAAATGGTGACCACCTATAGCCACTCAGTAGGTTTCCATGAGCCAAATCTTAGACATCCATGAATCCTGACTTTTGAGTACAGATTTCAACTTATAAAGGAATGGGTCATTAGGAATCTTTAATGTTCCTTTAGTAAGCTTTCCTTAGATAATTCTAACAAATCAGGTTTTGACTAGTTACCTTATTTGGGTGGGGAAATTGTTGGCAGTGATTCAGTTTATCTATTCAGGAAAGATATTTTATTTATATTTATTTTGCAAAGAACTGCTGCATTTTTGTGACTAAAGACATAGGTAAGATTGCTTTGAAAATGCCAATTTTAATCTGTCCAATTAACCATAGAATCATCTATTTAACTTGAAAGGTTATGGCTTCAGGAAAACCTTCAATTTAACTTAGTTTGCTCAGAATGATGGAATCTCAAACCTGGGATTATCACCCATAGTTTTTGTGTGGGTGAATGTTTAAAAATAAAACAAAAATCATTTACATAAATATTTATTTATTCACAAACAAAAAACTCAGAATGGTCCTTAAACTTATAAGCTAAGAACGAATTCTGTTTGAGTTTGACTATGGATAATTTCTCCAATATTAGAAAAGCAGAGGAAATATATCAGGCTATCAAATGCTGTTTTCTGATAAAGGAAGGAACTACAAAAGCTTTTTATTTGTTCAAAGTAACTAGTGCTATTGATGCAAAACAAACAAAACCCAACAGCTTCTCCAAATACTACTTTCAAAACCAACATATTAAACTTGATTTTCATCAGAATGCTGTTTTTTTACACTAGTAAATAAAAATCCAAGAGACAGACAGACAGACAGACAGATAGATAGATAGATAGATAGATAGATAGATAGATAGATAGAGACAGAGATAGAGATAGATAGATATAAATATATTGAGCTTCATCTTCTGGACAAGAATGCCAAGTTAGTCTCTTTTCATAAAAGGCAATTACAATTTGAGGACATTTCATATTTGCCTCTTTTGCCAGCCTCAACCCAGCCTCATCTGAATCTTTCCATTTCATGAGAAACATCAATTCTCCACTGCTGTCTGTGGCACCAATTCAGGATCAAGACTGCTAGCAAAGCCCCTAGGTTTGTCATCAGCATCTCTTTTCTTCTTTGATTTGCTATCATCAGATTCACTGTCATATAAAGATTTTCTTTTTGTACTGTCTTTTTTTACCAGCTTTTTTGAGAAGTAAGAAATGCTTCAAGTAATTCTGGACAGTCTAAATTCTCTTCAGGTTTCCATGTATTGTCAGCATCTGTAAATCCCTTCCACTTCAGAAAATACTCCACCTTCCCATTCACTACAGGACGGTCCAGTACTTTTTCTACCACACATTCTTCAGGCTGTGCTTCTTCAACTTTTTTCACTTTTTCCATTTTGTTTCTTTCCCACTTTTTGCACTGTGGTTTTATTGGAGGCCATTTTTTACTGCAGATTGAAGAGCTTTTACTGCCTTGGATGCTCGCATCGCAGGTCCGCAGCGTCTTGGCCTGCACGCTTGCATCTCCACTCACATCCTAGGGAAGCTGCATCTATCGTTTTTGAAGAGACAAACTTGGAATGAGGATATTTAGATGACATACAAGTTTCATTTTCTTAAGAAACTCAATCCAAGAGAGTAAATACTGTAATTGTTTTCTAATCAACTTATATCAAGCATTTGTGTTTTACTCTCCCAAGCCCATTTTGGTCATTTCAAGTTGATGTGGATTCATCATGTTATGAATTAACTGAAAAGAAGTTGTTTTGCAAAGTTTGAACTGCACGGATCTTAGTAACTTTCAAAGAGGACATTCTACAATATATTATAATAACATACAGCATAATCTCAAGAAGCTATTTTATTGAGTCCTGGAGTCTTTATTTTGTCCTTGTTACCTTTTCCTTTGTATGCAATGGAAAATAATAAAAAGGGGGAAAATCTTAAAAATGCGCTATATTACACACAATTATTTGGTACATATTGAAAATATTTTTTCTTTTACAAATCCATATATTTTCAAACCTAATTTAAAACATCCAAGTTTGTACACATTTGTCTTATGGGTGATGACAGCCATTTGTGACCCATTCTCTTACTGATTGTCAGCTTAGTAAAACCAATAACTCAAAAAGACAATTATCTTCAATGAAGTTTTCAGTTCATTGTTTAAATCTGTGAGTGAATGATTCATCTTCTCATGACTTCTAAAACAAATATAACACCTATCTTCCAGGAGCTCAGTTCTTCTGAAAGTCTGTCTCCCTGTACATGACATGGATATCTAGGAACAGCCAGTGTTTAGAATAGCCAAGTCTCTGCATTTCAGTTCCAATTCATTATGACATGAGCTACTATTTAATATTAGGGTGAGTTCAAAGTTTGATTTAGGTCTGTTCTTTCCTTTATTTACCATGAAGTGTGGGGTTATTTATTCTAAGAGCTAAATTCATAAGAATACCTATGTTCTGTTCCCCTCTTATACATGCTCTAATTTTAATTAAATTAGCCTTGACTTTCCTCCCTTACCCAGAACTGAATTTCCAGCTTGTCAAGAGAATATTTATATAGACTGATCAACTAAACCACATTAATGTAAATGGAACAGGATTTATATTGGATCTTCCCTTTCTCAAGTAGCTTTACTGAGAATTAGCCTTGGGGAAACAATACACTTTTCCATTATTCTAGTATACCTCACCATAATAAGTTGGTCCTTCATTGGATCCAAACATTAATTATACAACTTCTGAACTACTTTCCCATTGACACAAGACAGATTAGGTCTCTGATTTTATAAACTACATGTATACTCCTATTCTAAATTTATTACTTTTTTACTTGTTCTGTGTTAGAAAATCATTAATTTGAATCTTCACCACTAATTTATATAAGAGAATTTTTTAAATGAAGAAATTGAAATAAGGAACATTGCATTCTTTCAAAGACATACTCTATAGAGCATTAATGTATCTTCAAGTGCAAAGTGAAATTATTTCAGGCTTGAAGTCAGCACAAATTACAATATTATAAGTACATTGGAGCAATTAAACAATGTTTTGCCATTAATATGACTCATATTTTATAAATGGGAAATATGAGACAATAACAAAAACAAACAAAAATGGCTTTGTTAGATACCATCAAAAGCATTGCCACAAGCATATTATTGATTACTTCTAAAGTGTTGCAAAATTAAATACAAATGTAGCAATAAGAATAAAAATGATGCTCAATAGATGAATGGATGAGGAAAATGTGTTATATATGCACAATAGAGTGCTAGTCAGCCTTAAAAAAAAATTGTCATTTGCTGGAAAATGGATGAATCTGGAGATCATCATATTGATTGAAATAAGCCTGACTCAGAAGGATAAAGATTGCATGTTCTCCCTAATTTTACATATCATTGCACTTGCACCACTATTTCATTTTTCATTTTTGAATGTGTTTGTGATTTGTAGGTGAAACCATGGTGTAAGCAATAAAACTCTATAGAAATTAAGGTCTTCCACAAACTCAGTTAATATTATTTGCCAACAGACATCTTCCATTGCCAATTTATTGGACATACAATGCTTTGTTTTAATGTTGGTTATGATTTTTCATGCTTTACTGTAATGTAGGACATTGCTACTTACCTTAAATTCTCACAGATGTAAAATCCTCTAAAATAATCTTCCATCCTTATTTTCTAGGTTCAAACTCCACTAGTTACAAGTGAGAAGTCAGCATTTAACTATTCACCTTAAAGTATTCTTTAAGAGATTTTCCCGCATAATTTCCCAATATATTTCTCTCAATATTTTCTCCACCCATATTCTCATGTTTCATTTTTCTTCCAAAAGCATTAGTTTACTCTCTTAGATTTTTTTTGGATAATGAAGTATTTACATCCTTCTGTTGAATTTAAAGCATCTTTTCACTAATGCATGCCACAGATCAGGATTGAAAAATATTTTCCCATGATTTAATATTCTTTTCTTTTTTCTTTTGGACAGGAAGGTCAAACCCAGGTGCACTCTACCAGTGCCGTGCATCCCTAACCCTTTTTATTTTATTTATTTTTTTAAATGTTGAGACAGGGTCTCAATAAATTACCCAGGAGAGACTTGAACTTGTTATCCTTCTGCTTTAATTTTACAAAGTCCCAGAATTATAGGTATGCATTACCTTGTCTGGCTCCATGATATAATATTTATTGTAAATGAAGGTAAAGTGATAAAAAAATCACAGCTGAGGTAGAGAGGAGAGATAGTTTTTTCATCTATTCTTTCTGTACATTTTATCATGAATCCTTGTAGGACACACATTTAAATGCATAGCTGCTCCTAATTAGACCAGCATTGTCACAGGAAGTGCAGTTTTCTTTTGAGTGCTGCCACAAGGAGCAAAACATGCATTTCCTTATAATTGATTTTCCAGTTTATTTACACTGTTCTATGAAGCATAGGTTATTGAAATGACTCATCATGTTTATGGAATATCTTGAGGGTAAAAATTACCTTTGAATGATTTCATCTTGTTAAAGTTACAATATAAATATATTTCTTTGAAAATTCTTTCAAAACAATTTTCAAATATATACATTTTATTGCTTTTAAATGTTAAAACTTCTGCTCTATGAGTAATCAATTTGAAGCACATTACTAGGAAGCCTACATGAAGTAAATACTGGCCTTTGTTTTAAGAATATACAAGTCAATGAAAATGTACCCATTCTCTCAGAAGCATTTCAAAGCAATTAACTAAATGTTTTTACTCTTTTGTTACTGAACAGAGGTTTTAAAAAGTCAAGAAATTGAGCCAGGCATTGTGGTGCGTGTCTGTAATACCAGCACTCTGGAAGGCTGAGGGAGGAGAATTGCAAGTTTTGAACCAGCCTGGGAAATTTAGTGACTTGATCTCAAAACATCTCAAAACAAACAAACAAGA